>NW_027366195.1:0-78624 GCF_046119375.1 Phyllobates terribilis
GGCATCTCACTTCTCTGAATCTGCTTTATCATGCTAGGATTAGCAGGAAAAAGCCAAAAATTTCAGAATTGCCACCAGTGCAATGGTGGAGAGAGAGATGGCATCTCACTCTCTTTGAATCTTCTTTATCATGCTAGGATTAGCAGGAAAAAGCAAAAAATTTCAGAATTGCACCGTGCAATGTGGAGATATTACTGTTTGTGCATTTACAATATTCATTGATTTTTGCCATTGAAAAACATGTTTTTCATATACCAGAAATGTTTGAAGCTACTGACTGAATGAAAGGAGCTGGCATCTCACTCTCTTTGAATCTTCTTTATCATGCTAGGATTAGCAGGAAAAAGCAAAAAATTTCAGAATTGCACCGTGCAATGTGGAGATATTACTGTTTGTGCATTTACAATATTCATTGATTTTTGCCATTGAAAAACATGTTTTCATATACCAGAAATGTTTGAAGCTACTGACTGAATGAAAGGAGCTGGCATCTCACTCTCTTTGAATCTTCTTTATCATGCTAGGATTAACAGGAAAAAGCTAAAAAATTTCAGAATTGCACCGTGCAATGTGGAGATATTACTGTTTGTGCATTTACAATATTCATTGATTTTTGCCATTGAAAAACATGTTTTTCATATACCAGAAATGTTTGAAGCTACTGACTGAATGAAAGGAGCTGGCATCTCACTCTCATTTGAATCTTCTTTATCATGCTAGGATTAGCAGGAAAAAGCAAAAATTTCAGAATTGCACCTTGCAATGTGGAGATATTACTGTTTGTGCATTTACAAATATTCATTGATTTTTGCCATTGATCTTAAAACGTCCAGAAATGTTTGAAGCTACTGACTGAATGAAAGGAGCTGGCATCTCACTCTCTTTGAATCTTCTTTAGTCATGCTAGGATTAACAGGAAAAAGCTAAAAATTTCAGAATTGCACCTTGCAATGTGGAGATATATGTTTGTGCATTTACAATATTCATTGATTTTTGCCATTGAAAAACATGTTTTTCATATACCAGAAATGTTTGAAGCTACTGACTGAATGAAAGGAGCTGGCATCTCACTCTCTTTGAATCTTCTTTATCATGCTAGGATTAACAGAAAAAGCAAAAAATTTCAGAATTGCACCTTGCAATGTGGAGATATTACTGTTTGTGCATTTACAATATTCATTGATTTTTGCCATTGAAAAACTGTTTTTCATATACCAGAAATGTTTGAAGCTACTGACTGAATGAAAGGAGCTGGCATCTCACTCTCTTTGAATCTTCTTTATCATGCTAGGATTAGCAGGAAAAAGCTAAAAATTTCAGAATTGCACCGTGCAATGTGGAGATATTACTGTTTGTGCATTTACAATATTCATTGATTTTTGCCATTGAAAAACATGTTTTTCATATACCAGAAATGTTTGAAGCTACTGACTGAATGAAAGGAGCTGGCATCTCACTCTCTTTGAATCTTCTTTATCATGCTAGGATTAGCAGGAAAAAGCTAAAAATTTCAGAATTGCACCGTGCAATGTGGAGATATTACTGTTTGTGCATTTACAATATTCATTGATTTTTGCCATTGAAAAACGTACCAGAAATGTTTGAAGCTACTGACTGAATGAAAGGAGCTGGCATCTCACTCTCTTTGAATCTTCTTTATCATGCTAGGATTAACAGGAAAAAGCTAAAAATTTCAGAATTGCACCTTGCAATGTGGAGATATTACTGTTTGTGCATTTACAATATTCATTGATTTTTGCCATTGAAAAACATGTTTTTCATATACCAGAAATGTTTGAAGCTACTGACTGAATGAAAGGAGCTGGCATCTCACTCTCTTTGAATCTTCTTTATCATGCTAGGATTAACAGGAAAAAGCTAAAAATTTCAGAATTGCACCTTGCAATGTGGAGATATTACTGTTTGTGCATTTACAATATTCATTGATTTTTGCCATTGAAAAACATGTTTTTCATATACCAGAAATGTTTGAAGCTACTGACTGAATGAAAGGAGCTGGCATCTCACTCTCTTTGAATCTTCTTTATCATGCTAGGATTAACAGGAAAAAGCAAAAAATTTCAGAATTGCACCTTGCAATGTGGAGATATTACTGTTTGTGCATTTACAATATTCATTGATTTTTGCCATTGAAAAACATGTTTTTCATATACCAGAAATGTTTGAAGCTACTGACTGAATGAAAGGAGCTGGCATCTCACTCTCTTTGAATCTTCTTTATCATGCTAGGATTAACAGGAAAAAGCTAAAAATTTCAGAATTGCACCTTGCAATGTGGAGATATTACTGTTTGTGCATTTACAATATTCATTGATTTTTGCCATTGAAAAACATGTTTTTCATATACCAGAAATGTTTGAAGCTACTGACTGAATGAAAGGAGCTGGCATCTCACTCTCTTTGAATCTTCTTTATCATGCTAGGATTAACAGGAAAAAGCTAAAAATTTCAGAATTGCACCTTGCAATGTGGAGATATTACTGTTTGTGCATTTACAATATTCATTGATTTTTGCCATTGAAAAATCATGTTTTTCAAATACCAGAAATGTTTGAAGCTACTGACTGAATGAAAGGAGCTGGCATCTCACTCTCTTTGAATCTTCTTTATCATGCTAGGATTAACAGGAAAAAGCTAAAAATTTCAGAATTGCACCTTGCAATGTGGAGATATTACTGTTTGTGCATTTACAATATTCATTGATTTTTGCCATTGAAAAACATGTTTTTCCTATACCAGAAATGTTTGAAGCTACTGACTGAATGAAAGGAGCTGGCATCTCACTCTCTTTGAATCTTCTTTATCATGCTAGGATTAACAGGAAAAAGCAAAAAATTTCAGAATTGCACCTTGCAATGTGGAGATATTACTGTTTGTGCATTTACAATATTCATTGATTTTTGCCATTGAAAAACATGTTTTTCATATACCAGAAATGTTTGAAGCTACTGACTGAATGAAAGGAGCTGGCATCTCACTCTCTTTGAATCTTCTTTATCATGCTAGGATTAACAGGAAAAAGCAAAAAATTTCAGAATTGCACCGTGCAATGTGGAGATATTACTGTTTGTGCATTTACAATATTCATTGATTTTTGCCATTGAAAAACATGTTTTTCATATACCAGAAATGTTTGAAGCTACTGACTGAATGAAAGGAGCTGGCATCTCACTCTCTTTGAATCTTCTTTATCATGCTAGGATTAGCAGGAAAAAGCAAAAAATTTCAGAATTGCACCGTGCAATGTGGAGATATTACTGTTTGTGCATTTACAATATTCATTGATTTTTGCCATTGAAAAACATGTTTTTCATATACCAGAAATGTTTGAAGCTACTGACTGAATGAAAGGAGCTGGCATCTCACTCTCTTTGAATCTTCTTTATCATGCTAGGATTAACAGGAAAAAGCTAAAAATTTCAGAATTGCACCGTGCAATGTGGAGATATTACTGTTTGTGCATTTACAATATTCATTGATTTTTGCCATTGAAAAACATGTTTTTCATATACCAGAAATGTTTGAAGCTACTGACTGAATGAAAGGAGCTGGCATCTCACTCTCTTTGAATCTTCTTTATCATGCTAGGATTAACAGGAAAAAGCAAAAAATTTCAGAATTGCACCGTGCAATGTGGAGATATTACTGTTTGTGCATTTACAATATTCATTGATTTTTGCCATTGAAAAACATGTTTTTCATATACCAGAAATGTTTGAAGCTACTGACTGAATGAAAGGAGCTGGCATCTCACTCTCTTTGAATCTTCTTTATCATGCTAGGATTAGCAGGAAAAAGCAAAAAATTTCAGAATTGCACCTTGCAATGTGGAGATATTACTGTTTGTGCATTTACAATATTCATTGATTTTTGCCATTGAAAAACATGTTTTTCATATACCAGAAATGTTTGAAGCTACTGACTGAATGAAAGGAGCTGGCATCTCACTCTCTTTGAATCTTCTTTATCATGCTAGGATTAACAGGAAAAAGCAAAAAATTTCAGAATTGCACCGTGCAATGTGGAGATATTACTGTTTGTGCATTTACAATATTCATTGATTTTTGCCATTGAAAAACATGTTTTTCATATACCAGAAATGTTTGAAGCTACTGGACTGAATGAAAGGAGCTGGCATCTCACTCTCTTTGAATCTTCTTTATCATGCTAGGATTAGCAGGAAAAAGCAAAAAATTTCAGAATTGCACCTTGCAATGTGGAGATATTACTGTTTGTGCATTTACAATATTCATTGATTTTTGCCATTGAAAAACATGTTTTTCATATACCAGAAATGTTTGAAGCTACTGACTGAATGAAAGGAGCTGGCATCTCACTCTCTTTGAATCTTCTTTATCATGCTAGGATTAACAGGAAAAAGCTAAAAATTTCAGAATTGCACCTTGCAATGTGGAGATATTACTGTTTGTGCATTTACAATATTCATTGATTTTTGCCATTGAAAAACGTTCATATACCAGAAATGTTTGAAGCTACTGACTGAATGAAAGGAGCTGGCATCTCACTCTCTTTGAATCTTCTTTATCATGCTAGGATTAACAGGAAAAAGCTAAAAATTTCAGAATTGCACCTTGCAATGTGGAGATATTACTGTTTGTGCATTTACAATATTCATTGATTTTTGCCATTGAAAAACATGTTTTTCATATACCAGAAATGTTTGAAGCTACTGACTGAATGAAAGGAGCTGGCATCTCACTCTCTTTGAATCTTCTTTATCATGCTAGGATTAACAGGAAAAAGCTAAAAATTTCAGAATTGCACCTTGCAATGTGGAGATATTACTGTTTGTGCATTTACAATATTCATTGATTTTTGCCATTGAAAAACATGTTTTTCATATACCAGAAATGTTTGAAGCTACTGACTGAATGAAAGGAGCTGGCATCTCACTCTCTTTGAATCTTCTTTATCATGCTAGGATTAACAGGAAAAAGCAAAAAATTTCAGAATTGCACCGTGCAATGTGGAGATATTACTGTTTGTGCATTTACAATATTCATTGATTTTTGCCATTGAAAAACATGTTTTTCATATACCAGAAATGTTTGAAGCTACTGACTGAATGAAAGGAGCTGGCATCTCACTCTCTTTGAATCTTCTTTATCATGCTAGGATTAACAGGAAAAAGCTAAAAATTTCAGAATTGCACCTTGCAATGTGGAGATATTACTGTTTGTGCATTTACAATATTCATTGATTTTTGCCATTGAAAAACATGTTTTTCATATACCAGAAATGTTTGAAGCTACTGACTGAATGAAAGGAGCTGGCATCTCACTCTCTTTGAATCTTCTTTATCATGCTAGGATTAACAGGAAAAAGCTAAAAATTTCAGAATTGCACCGTGCAATGTGGAGATATTACTGTTTGTGCATTTACAATATTCATTGATTTTTGCCATTGAAAAACATGTTTTTCATATACCAGAAATGTTTGAAGCTACTGACTGAATGAAAGGAGCTGGCATCTCACTCTCTTTGAATCTTCTTTATCATGCTAGGATTAACAGGAAAAAGCTAAAAATTTCAGAATTGCACCTTGCAATGTGGAGATATTACTGTTTGTGCATTTACAATATTCATTGATTTTTGCCATTGAAAAACATGTTTTTCATATACCAGAAATGTTTGAAGCTACTGACTGAATGAAAGGAGCTGGCATCTCACTCTCTTTGAATCTTCTTTATCATGCTAGGATTAGCAGGAAAAAGCAAAAAATTTCAGAATTGCACCTTGCAATGTGGAGATATTACTGTTTGTGCATTTACAATATTCATTGATTTTTGCCATTGAAAAACATGTTTTTCATATACCAGAAATGTTTGAAGCTACTGACTGAATGAAAGGAGCTGGCATCTCACTCTCTTTGAATCTTCTTTATCATGCTAGGATTAACAGGAAAAAGCTAAAAATTTCAGAATTGCACCTTGCAATGTGGAGATATTACTGTTTGTGCATTTACAATATTCATTGATTTTTGCCATTGAAAAACAGTTATATACCAGAAATGTTTGAAGCTACTGACTGAATGAAAGGAGCTGGCATCTCACTCTCTTTGAATCTTCTTTATCATGCTAGGATTAGCAGGAAAAAGCAAAAAATTTCAGAATTGCACCGTGCAATGTGGAGATATTACTGTTTGTGCATTTACAATATTCATTGATTTTTGCCATTGAAAAACATGTTTTTTCATATACCAGAAATGTTTGAAGCTACTGACTGAATGAAAGGAGCTGGCATCTCACTCTCTTTGAATCTTCTTTATCATGCTAGGATTAACAGGAAAAAGCTAAAAATTTCAGAATTGCACCGTGCAATGTGGAGATATTACTGTTTGTGCATTTACAATATTCATTGATTTTTGCCATTGAAAAACATGTTTTTCATATACCAGAAATGTTTGAAGCTACTGACTGAATGAAAGGAGCTGGCATCTCACTCTCTTTGAATCTTCTTTATCATGCTAGGATTAGCAGGAAAAAGCAAAAAATTTCAGAATTGCACCGTGCAATGTGGAGATATTACTGTTTGTGCATTTACAATATTCATTGATTTTTGCCATTGAAAAACATGTTTTTCATATACCAGAAATGTTTGAAGCTACTGACTGAATGAAAGGAGCTGGCATCTCACTCTCTTTGAATCTTCTTTATCATGCTAGGATTAACAGGAAAAAGCTAAAAATTTCAGAATTGCACCGTGCAATGTGGAGATATTACTGTTTGTGCATTTACAATATTCATTGATTTTTGCCATTGAAAAACTGTTTTTATTTTACCAGAAATGTTTGAAGCTACTGACTGAATGAAAGGAGCTGGCATCTCACTCTCTTTGAATCTTCTTTATCATGCTAGGATTAACAGGAAAAAGCAAAAAATTTCAGAATTGCACCGTGCAATGTGGAGATATTACTGTTTGTGCATTTACAATATTCATTGATTTTTGCCATTGAAAAACATGTTTTTCATATACCAGAAATGTTTGAAGCTACTGACTGAATGAAAGGAGCTGGCATCTCACTCTCTTTGAATCTTCTTTATCATGCTAGGATTAACAGGAAAAAGCTAAAAATTTCAGAATTGCACCTTGCAATGTGGAGATATTACTGTTTGTGCATTTACAATATTCATTGATTTTTGCCATTGAAAAACATGTTTTTCATATACCAGAAATGTTTGAAGCTACTGACTGAATGAAAGGAGCTGGCATCTCACTCTCTTTGAATCTTCTTTATCATGCTAGGATTAACAGGAAAAAGCAAAAAATTTCAGAATTGCACCGTGCAATGTGGAGATATTACTGTTTGTGCATTTACAATATTCATTGATTTTTGCCATTGAAAAACATGTTTTTCATATACCAGAAATGTTTGAAGCTACTGACTGAATGAAAGGAGCTGGCATCTCACTCTCTTTGAATCTTCTTTATCATGCTAGGATTAGCAGGAAAAAGCAAAAAATTTCAGAATTGCACCTTGCAATGTGGAGATATTACTGTTTGTGCATTTACAATATTCATTGATTTTTGCCATTGAAAAACATGTTTTTCATATACCAGAAATGTTTGAAGCTACTGACTGAATGAAAGGAGCTGGCATCTCACTCTCTTTGAATCTTCTTTATCATGCTAGGATTAACAGGAAAAAGCTAAAAATTTCAGAATTGCACCTTGCAATGTGGAGATATTACTGTTTGTGCATTTACAATATTCATTGATTTTTGCCATTGAAAAACGTTTTTCTTACCAGAAATGTTTGAAGCTACTGACTGAATGAAAGGAGCTGGCATCTCACTCTCTTTGAATCTTCTTTATCATGCTAGGATTAACAGGAAAAAGCTAAAAATTTCAGAATTGCACCGTGCAATGTGGAGATATTACTGTTTGTGCATTTACAATATTCATTGATTTTTGCCATTGAAAAACATGTTTTTCATATACCAGAAATGTTTGAAGCTACTGACTGAATGAAAGGAGCTGGCATCTCACTCTCTTTGAATCTTCTTTATCATGCTAGGATTAACAGGAAAAAGCTAAAAATTTCAGAATTGCACCTTGCAATGTGGAGATATTACTGTTTGTGCATTTACAATATTCATTGATTTTTGCCATTGAAAAACATGTTTTCATATACCAGAAATGTTTGAAGCTACTGACTGAATGAAAGGAGCTGGCATCTCACTCTCTTTGAATCTTCTTTATCATGCTAGGATTAGCAGGAAAAAGCAAAAAATTTCAGAATTGCACCGTGCAATGTGGAGATATTACTGTTTGTGCATTTACAATATTCATTGATTTTTGCCATTGAAAAACATGTTTTTCATATACCAGAAATGTTTGAAGCTACTGACTGAATGAAAGGAGCTGGCATCTCACTCTCTTTGAATCTTCTTTATCATGCTAGGATTAACAGGAAAAAGCTAAAAATTTCAGAATTGCACCTTGCAATGTGGAGATATTACTGTTTGTGCATTTACAATATTCATTGATTTTTGCCATTGAAAAACATGTTTTTCATATACCAGAAATGTTTGAAGCTACTGACTGAATGAAAGGAGCTGGCATCTCACTCTCTTTGAATCTTCTTTATCATGCTAGGATTAACAGGAAAAAGCAAAAAATTTCAGAATTGCACCTTGCAATGTGGAGATATTACTGTTTGTGCATTTACAATATTCATTGATTTTTGCCATTGAAAAACATGTTTTTCATATACCAGAAATGTTTGAAGCTACTGACTGAATGAAAGGAGCTGGCATCTCACTCTCTTTGAATCTTCTTTATCATGCTAGGATTAACAGGAAAAAGCTAAAAATTTCAGAATTGCACCTTGCAATGTGGAGATATTACTGTTTGTGCATTTACAATATTCATTGATTTTTGCCATTGAAAAACATGTTTTTCATATACCAGAAATGTTTGAAGCTACTGACTGAATGAAAGGAGCTGGCATCTCACTCTCTTTGAATCTTCTTTATCATGCTAGGATTAGCAGGAAAAAGCAAAAAATTTCAGAATTGCACCGTGCAATGTGGAGATATTACTGTTTGTGCATTTACAATATTCATTGATTTTTGCCATTGAAAAACATGTTTTTCATATACCAGAAATGTTTGAAGCTACTGACTGAATGAAAGGAGCTGGCATCTCACTCTCTTTGAATCTTCTTTATCATGCTAGGATTAACAGGAAAAAGCTAAAAATTTCAGAATTGCACCTTGCAATGTGGAGATATTACTGTTTGTGCATTTACAATATTCATTGATTTTTGCCATTGAAAAACATGTTTTTCATATACCAGAAATGTTTGAAGCTACTGACTGAATGAAAGGAGCTGGCATCTCACTCTCTTTGAATCTTCTTTATCATGCTAGGATTAACAGGAAAAAGCAAAAAATTTCAGAATTGCACCGTGCAATGTGGAGATATTACTGTTTGTGCATTTACAATATTCATTGATTTTTGCCATTGAAAAACATGTTTTTCATATACCAGAAATGTTTGAAGCTACTGACTGAATGAAAGGAGCTGGCATCTCACTCTCTTTGAATCTTCTTTATCATGCTAGGATTAGCAGGAAAAAGCAAAAAATTTCAGAATTGCACCTTGCAATGTGGAGATATTACTGTTTGTGCATTTACAATATTCATTGATTTTTGCCATTGAAAAACATGTTTTTCATATACCAGAAATGTTTGAAGCTACTGACTGAATGAAAGGAGCTGGCATCTCACTCTCTTTGAATCTTCTTTATCATGCTAGGATTAACAGGAAAAAGCTAAAAATTTCAGAATTGCACCGTGCAATGAGGAGATATTACTGTTTGTGCATTTACAATATTCATTGATTTTTGCCATTGAAAAACATGTTTTTCATATACCAGAAATGTTTGAAGCTACTGACTGAATGAAAGGAGCTGGCATCTCACTCTCTTTGAATCTTCTTTATCATGCTAGGATTAACAGGAAAAAGCTAAAAATTTCAGAATTGCACCGTGCAATGTGGAGATATTACTGTTTGTGCATTTACAATATTCATTGATTTTTGCCATTGAAAAACGTCCAGAAATGTTTGAAGCTACTGACTGAATGAAAGGAGCTGGCATCTCACTCTCTTTGAATCTTCTTTATCATGCTAGGATTAGCAGGAAAAAGCAAAAAATTTCAGAATTGCACCGTGCAATGTGGAGATATTACTGTTTGTGCATTTACAATATTCATTGATTTTTGCCATTGAAAAACATGTTTTTCATATACCAGAAATGTTTGAAGCTACTGACTGAATGAAAGGAGCTGGCATCTCACTCTCTTTGAATCTTCTTTATCATGCTAGGATTAACAGGAAAAAGCTAAAAATTTCAGAATTGCACCTTGCAATGTGGAGATATTACTGTTTGTGCATTTACAATATTCATTGATTTTTGCCATTGAAAAACATGTTTTTCATATACCAGAAATGTTTGAAGCTACTGACTGAATGAAAGGAGCTGGCATCTCACTCTCTTTGAATCTTCTTTATCATGCTAGGATTAACAGGAAAAAGCTAAAAATTTCAGAATTGCACCGTGCAATGTGGAGATATTACTGTTTGTGCATTTACAATATTCATTGATTTTTGCCATTGAAAAACGTCCAGAAATGTTTGAAGCTACTGACTGAATGAAAGGAGCTGGCATCTCACTCTCTTTGAATCTTCTTTATCATGCTAGGATTAGCAGGAAAAAGCTAAAAATTTCAGAATTGCACCTTGCAATGTGGAGATATTACTGTTTGTGCATTTACAATATTCATTGATTTTTGCCATTGAAAAACATGTTTTTCATATACCAGAAATGTTTGAAGCTACTGACTGAATGAAAGGAGCTGGCATCTCACTCTCTTTGAATCTTCTTTATCATGCTAGGATTAACAGGAAAAAGCTAAAAATTTCAGAATTGCACCGTGCAATGTGGAGATATTACTGTTTGTGCATTTACAATATTCATTGATTTTTGCCATTGAAAAACATGTTTTTCATATACCAGAAATGTTTGAAGCTACTGACTGAATGAAAGGAGCTGGCATCTCACTCTCTTTGAATCTTCTTTATCATGCTAGGATTAGCAGGAAAAAGCAAAAAATTTCAGAATTGCACCGTGCAATGTGGAGATATTACTGTTTGTGCATTTACAATATTCATTGATTTTTGCCATTGAAAAACATGTTTTTCATATACCAGAAATGTTTGAAGCTACTGACTGAATGAAAGGAGCTGGCATCTCACTCTCTTTGAATCTTCTTTATCATGCTAGGATTAGCAGGAAAAAGCAAAAAATTTCAGAATTGCACCGTGCAATGTGGAGATATTACTGTTTGTGCATTTACAATATTCATTGATTTTTGCCATTGAAAAACATGTTTTTCATATACCAGAAATGTTTGAAGCTACTGACTGAATGAAAGGAGCTGGCATCTCACTCTCTTTGAATCTTCTTTATCATGCTAGGATTAACAGGAAAAAGCTAAAAATTTCAGAATTGCACCGTGCAATGTGGAGATATTACTGTTTGTGCATTTACAATATTCATTGATTTTTGCCATTGAAAAACATGTTTTTCATATACCAGAAATGTTTGAAGCTACTGACTGAATGAAAGGAGCTGGCATCTCACTCTCTTTGAATCTTCTTTATCATGCTAGGATTAACAGGAAAAAGCTAAAAATTTCAGAATTGCACCTTGCAATGTGGAGATATTACTGTTTGTGCATTTACAATATTCATTGATTTTTGCCATTGAAAAACATGTTTTTCATATACCAGAAATGTTTGAAGCTACTGACTGAATGAAAGGAGCTGGCATCTCACTCTCTTTGAATCTTCTTTATCATGCTAGGATTAACAGGAAAAAAGCTAAAAATTTCAGAATTGCACAGTGCAATGTGGAGATATTACTGTTTGTGCATTTACAATATTCATTGATTTTTGCCATTGAAAAACATGTTTTTCATATACCAGAAATGTTTGAAGCTACTGACTGAATGAAAGGAGCTGGCATCTCACTCTCTTTGAATCTTCTTTATCATGCTAGGATTAACAGGAAAAAGCTAAAAATTTCAGAATTGCACCTTGCAATGTGGAGATATTACTGTTTGTGCATTTACAATATTCATTGATTTTTGCCATTGAAAAACGTCCAGAAATGTTTGAAGCTACTGACTGAATGAAAGGAGCTGGCATCTCACTCTCTTTGAATCTTCTTTATCATGCTAGGATTAGCAGGAAAAAGCAAAAAATTTCAGAATTGCACCTTGCAATGTGGAGATATTACAGTTTGTGCATTTACAATATTCATTGATTTTTGCCATTGAAAAACATGTTTTTCATATACCAGAAATGTTTGAAGCTACTGACTGAATGAAAGGAGCTGGCATCTCACTCTCTTTGAATCTTCTTTATCATGCTAGGATTAACAGGAAAAAGCAAAAAATTTCAGAATTGCACCTTGCAATGTGGAGATATTACTGTTTGTGCATTTACAATATTCATTGATTTTTGCCATTGAAAAACGTCCAGAAATGTTTGAAGCTACTGACTGAATGAAAGGAGCTGGCATCTCACTCTCTTTGAATCTTCTTTATCATGCTAGGATTAGCAGGAAAAGCTAAAAATTTCAGAATTGCACCGTGCAATGTGGAGATATTACTGTTTGTGCATTTACAATATTCATTGATTTTTGCCATTGAAAAACATGTTTTTCATATACCAGAAATGTTTGAAGCTACTGACTGAATGAAAGGAGCTGGCATCTCACTCTCTTTGAATCTTCTTTATCATGCTAGGATTAACAGGAAAAAGCAAAAAATTTCAGAATTGCACCTTGCAATGTGGAGATATTACTGTTTGTGCATTTACAATATTCATTGATTTTTGCCATTGAAAAACATGTTTTTCATATACCAGAAATGTTTGAAGCTACTGACTGAATGAAAGGAGCTGGCATCTCACTCTCTTTGAATCTTCTTTATCATGCTAGGATTAACAGGAAAAAGCTAAAAATTTCAGAATTGCACCGTGCAATGTGGAGATATTACTGTTTGTGCATTTACAATATTCATTGATTTTTGCCATTGAAAAACATGTTTTTCATATACCAGAAATGTTTGAAGCTACTGACTGAATGAAAGGAGCTGGCATCTCACTCTCTTTGAATCTTCTTTATCATGCTAGGATTAACAGGAAAAAGCAAAAAATTTCAGAATTGCACCATGCAATGTGGAGATATTACTGTTTGTGCATTTACAATATTCATTGATTTTTGCCATTGAAAAACGTCCAGAAATGTTTGAAGCTACTGACTGAATGAAAGGAGCTGGCATCTCACTCTCTTTGAATCTTCTTTATCATGCTAGGATTAACAGGAAAAAGCTAAAAATTTCAGAATTGCACCGTGCAATGTGGAGATATTACTGTTTGTGCATTTACAATATTCATTGATTTTTGCCATTGAAAAACATGTTTTTCATATACCAGAAATGTTTGAAGCTACTGACTGAATGAAAGGAGCTGGCATCTCACTCTCTTTGAATCTTCTTTATCATGCTAGGATTAGCAGGAAAAAGCTAAAAATTTCAGAATTGCACCGTGCAATGTGGAGATATTACTGTTTGTGCATTTACAATATTCATTGATTTTTGCCATTGAAAAACATGTTTTTCATATACCAGAAATGTTTGAAGCTACTGACTGAATGAAAGGAGCTGGCATCTCACTCTCTTTGAATCTTCTTTATCATGCTAGGATTAGCAGGAAAAAGCTAAAAATTTCAGAATTGCACCGTGCAATGTGGAGATATTACTGTTTGTGCATTTACAATATTCATTGATTTTTGCCATTGAAAAACATGTTTTTCATATACCAGAAATGTTTGAAGCTACAGACTGAATGAAAGGAGCTGGCATCTCACTCTCTTTGAATCTTCTTTATCATGCTAGGATTAACAGGAAAAAGCTAAAAATTTCAGAATTGCACCGTGCAATGTGGAGATATTACTGTTTGTGCATTTACAATATTCATTGATTTTTGCCATTGAAAAACGTCCAGAAATGTTTGAAGCTACTGACTGAATGAAAGGAGCTGGCATCTCACTCTCTTTGAATCTTCTTTAGCATGCTAGGATTAGCAGGAAAAAGCAAAAAATTTCAGAATTGCACCGTGCAATGTGGAGATATTACTGTTTGTGCATTTACAATATTCATTGATTTTTGCCATTGAAAAACATGTTTTTCATATACCAGAAATGTTTGAAGCTACTGACTAAATGAAAGGAGCTGGCATCTCACTCTCTTTGAATCTTCTTTATCATGCTAGGATTAACAGGAAAAAGCAAAAAATTTCAGAATTGCACCTTGCAATGTGGAGATATTACTGTTTGTGCATTTACAATATTCATTGATTTTTGCCATTGAAAAACGTCCAGAAATGTTTGAAGCTACTGACTGAATGAAAGGAGCTGGCATCTCACTCTCTTTGAGTCTTCTTTATCATGCTAGGATTAGCAGGAAAAAGCAAAAAATTTCAGAATTGCACCGTGCAATGTGGAGATATTACTGTTTGTGCATTTACAATATTCATTGATTTTTGCCATTGAAAAACGTCCAGAAATGTTTGAAGCTACTGACTGAATGAAAGGAGCTGGCATCTCACTCTCTTTGAATCTTCTTTATCATGCTAGGATTAGCAGGAAAAAGCAAAAAATTTCAGAATTGCACCTTGCAATGTGGAGATATTACTGTTTGTGCATTTACAATATTCATTGATTTTTGCCATTGAAAAACATGTTTTTCATATACCAGAAATGTTTGAAGCTACTGACTGAATGAAAGGAGCTGGCATCTCACTCTCTTTGAATCTTCTTTATCATGCTAGGATTAGCAGGAAAAAGCTAAAAATTTCAGAATTGCACCGTGCAATGTGGAGATATTACTGTTTGTGCATTTACAATATTCATTGATTTTTGCCATTGAAAAACGTCCAGAAATGTTTGAAGCTACTGACTGAATGAAAGGAGCTGGCATCTCACTCTCTTTGAATCTTCTTTATCATGCTAGGATTAGCAGGAAAAAGCTAAAAATTTCAGAATTGCACCTTGCAATGTGGAGATATTACTGTTTGTGCATTTACAATATTCATTGATTTTTGCCATTGAAAAACATGTTTTTCATATACCAGAAATGTTTGAAGCTACTGACTGAATGAAAGGAGCTGGCATCTCACTCTCTTTGAATCTTCTTTATCATGCTAGGATTAGCAGGAAAAAGCTAAAAATTTCAGAATTGCACCGTGCAATGTGGAGATATTACTGTTTGTGCATTTACAATATTCATTGATTTTTGCCATTGAAAAACGTCCAGAAATGTTTGAAGCTACTGACTGAATGAAAGGAGCTGGCATCTCACTCTCTTTGAATCTTCTTTATCATGCTAGGATTAGCAGGAAAAAGCAAAAAATTTCAGAATTGCACCGTGCAATGTGGAGATATTACTGTTTGTGCATTTACAATATTCATTGATTTTTGCCATTGAAAAACATGTTTTTCATATACCAGAAATGTTTGAAGCTACTGACTGAATGAAAGGAGCTGGCATCTCAATCTCTTTGAATATTCTTTATCATGCTAGGATTAACAGGAAAAAGCTAAAAATTTCAGAATTGCACCGTGCAATGTGGAGATATTACTGTTTGTGCATTTACAATATTCATTGATTTTTGCCATTGAAAAACATGTTTTTCATATACCAGAAATGTTTGAAGCTACTGACTGAATGAAAGGAGCTGGCATCTCACTCTCTTTGAATCTTCTTTATCATGCTAGGATTAACAGGAAAAAGCTAAAAATTTCAGAATTGCACCGTGCAATGTGGAGATATTACTGTTTGTGCATTTACAATATTCATTGATTTTTGCCATTGAAAAACATGTTTTTCATATACCAGAAATGTTTGAAGCTACTGACTGAATGAAAGGAGCTGGCATCTCACTCTCTTTGAATCTTCTTTATCATGCTAGGATTAGCAGGAAAAAGCTAAAAATTTCAGAATTGCACCTTGCAATGTGGAGATATTACTGTTTGTGCATTTACAATATTCATTGATTTTTGCCATTGAAAAACATGTTTTTCATATACCAGAAATGTTTGAAGCTACTGACTGAATGAAAGGAGCTGGCATCTCACTCTCTTTGAATCTTCTTTATCATGCTAGGATTAGCAGGAAAAAGCTAAAAATTTCAGAATTGCACCGTGCAATGTGGAGATATTACTGTTTGTGCATTTACAATATTCATTGATTTTTGCCATTGAAAAACGTCCAGAAATGTTTGAAGCTACTGACTGAATGAAAGGAGCTGGCATCTCACTCTCTTTGAATCTTCTTTATCATGCTAGGATTAACAGGAAAAAGCTAAAAATTTCAGAATTGCACCGTGCAATGTGGAGATATTACTGTTTGTGCATTTACAATATTCATTGATTTTTGCCATTGAAAAACATGTTTTTCATATACCAGAAATGTTTGAAGCTACTGACTGAATGAAAGGAGCTGGCATCTCACTCTCTTTGAATCTTCTTTATCATGCTAGGATTAACAGGAAAAAGCTAAAAATTTCAGAATTGCACCTTGCAATGTGGAGATATTACTGTTTGTGCATTTACAATATTCATTGATTTTTGCCATTGAAAAACATGTTTTTCATATACCAGAAATGTTTGAAGCTACTGACTGAATGAAAGGAGCTGGCATCTCACTCTCTTTGAATCTTCTTTATCATGCTAGGATTAACAGGAAAAAGCTAAAAATTTCAGAATTGCACCTTGCAATGTTGAGATATTACTGTTTGTGCATTTACAATATTCATTGATTTTTGCCATTGAAAAACGTCCAGAAATGTTTGAAGCTACTGACTGAATGAAAGGAGCTGGCATCTCACTCTCTTTGAATCTTCTTTATCATGCTAGGATTAACAGGAAAAAGCTAAAAATTTCAGAATTGCACCGTGCAATGTGGAGATATTACTGTTTGTGCATTTACAATATTCATTGATTTTTGCCATTGAAAAACATGTTTTTCATATACCAGAAATGTTTGAAGCTACTGACTGAATGAAAGGAGCTGGCATCTCACTCTCTTTGAATCTTCTTTATCATGCTAGGATTAACAGGAAAAAGCTAAAAATTTCAGAATTGCACCTTGCAATGTGGAGATATTACTGTTTGTGCATTTACAATATTCATTGATTTTTGCCATTGAAAAACGTCCAGAAATGTTTGAAGCTACTGACTGAATGAAAGGAGCTAGCATCTCACTCTCTTTGAATCTTCTTTATCATGCTAGGATTAACAGGAAAAAGCTAAAAATTTCAGAATTGCACCTTGCAATGTGGAGATATTACTGTTTGTGCATTTACAATATTCATTGATTTTTGCCATTGAAAAACATGTTTTTCATATACCAGAAATGTTTGAAGCTACTGACTGAATGAAAGGAACTGGCATCTCACTCTCTTTGAATCTTCTTTATCATGCTAGGATTAACAGGAAAAAGCTAAAAATTTCAGAATTGCACCTTGCAATGTGGAGATATTACTGTTTGTGCATTTACAATATTCATTGATTTTTGCCATTGAAAAACATGTTTTTCATATACCAGAAATGTTTGAAGCTACTGACTGAATGAAAGGAGCTGGCATCTCACTCTCTTTGAATCTTCTTTATCATGCTAGGATTAGCAGGAAAAAGCTAAAAATTTCAGAATTGCACCTT
This sequence comes from Phyllobates terribilis, assembly GCF_046119375.1. Classification (NCBI taxonomy): domain Eukaryota; kingdom Metazoa; phylum Chordata; class Amphibia; order Anura; family Dendrobatidae; genus Phyllobates; species Phyllobates terribilis. Next base: position 17,836 of record NW_027366195.1, read on the forward strand.
GCAATGTGGAGATATTACTGTTTGTGCATTTACAATATTCATTGATTTTTGCCATTGAAAAACATGTTTTTCATATACCAGAAATGTTTGAAGCTACTGACTGAATGAAAGGAGCTGGCATCTCACTCTCTTTGAATCTTCTTTATCATGCTAGGATTAGCAGGAAAAAGCAAAAAATTTCAGAATTGCACCGTGCAATGTGGAGATATTACTGTTTGTGCATTTACAATATTCATTGATTTTTGCCATTGAAAAACATGTTTTTCATATACCAGAAATGTTTGAAGCTACTGACTGAATGAAAGGAGCTGGCATCTCACTCTCTTTGAATCTTCTTTATCATGCTAGGATTAACAGGAAAAAGCTAAAAATTTCAGAATTGCACCGTGCAATGTGGAGATATTACTGTTTGTGCATTTACAATATTCATTGATTTTTGCCATTGAAAAACATGTTTTTCATATACCAGAAATGTTTGAAGCTACTGACTGAATGAAAGGAGCTGGCATCTCACTCTCTTTGAATCTTCTTTATCATGCTAGGATTAACAGGAAAAAGCTAAAAATTTCAGAATTGCACCGTGCAATGTGGAGATATTACTGTTTGTGCATTTACAATATTCATTGATTTTTGCCATTGAAAAACATGTTTTTCATATACCAGAAATGTTTGAAGCTACTGACTGAATGAAAGGAGCTGGCATCTCACTCTCTTTGAATCTTCTTTATCATGCTAGGATTAACAGGAAAAAGCTAAAAATTTCAGAATTGCACCTTGCAATGTGGAGATATTACTGTTTGTGCATTTACAATATTCATTGATTTTTGCCATTGAAAAACATGTTTTTCATATACCAGAAATGTTTGAAGCTACTGACTGAATGAAAGGAGCTGGCATCTCACTCTCTTTGAATCTTCTTTATCATGCTAGGATTAGCAGGAAAAAGCTAAAAATTTCAGAATTGCACCGTGCAATGTGGAGATATTACTGTTTGTGCATTTACAATATTCATTGATTTTTGCCATTGAAAAACGTCCAGAAATGTTTGAAGCTACTGACTGAATGAAAGGAGCTGGCATCTCACTCTCTTTGAATCTTCTTTATCATGCTAGGATTAGCAGGAAAAAGCAAAAAATTTCAGAATTGCACCGTGCAATGTGGAGATATTACTGTTTGTGCATTTACAATATTCATTGATTTTTGCCATTGAAAAACATGTTTTTCATATACCAGAAATGTTTGAAGCTACTGACTGAATGAAAGGAGCTGGCATCTCAATCTCTTTGAATCTTCTTTATCATGCTAGGATTAACAGGAAAAAGCTAAAAATTTCAGAATTGCACCGTGCAATGTGGAGATATTACTGTTTGTGCATTTACAATATTCATTGATTTTTGCCATTGAAAAACATGTTTTTCATATACCAGAAATGTTTGAAGCTACTGACTGGATGAAAGGAGCTGGCATCTCACTCTCTTTGAATCTTCTTTATCATGCTAGGATTAACAGGAAAAAGCTAAAAATTTCAGAATTGCACCGTGCAATGTGGAGATATTACTGTTTGTGCATTTACAATATTCATTGATTTTTGCCATTGAAAAACATGTTTTTCATATACCAGAAATGTTTGAAGCTACTGACTGAATGAAAGGAGCTGGCATCTCACTCTCTTTGAATCTTCTTTATCATGCTAGGATTAGCAGGAAAAAGCTAAAAATTTCAGAATTGCACCTTGCAATGTGGAGATATTACTGTTTGTGCATTTACAATATTCATTGATTTTTGCCATTGAAAAACATGTTTTTCATATACCAGAAATGTTTGAAGCTACTGACTGAATGAAAGGAGCTGGCATCTCACTCTCTTTGAATCTTCTTTATCATGCTAGGATTAGCAGGAAAAAGCTAAAAATTTCAGAATTGCACCGTGCAATGTGGAGATATTACTGTTTGTGCATTTACAATATTCATTGATTTTTGCCATTGAAAAACGTCCAGAAATGTTTGAAGCTACTGACTGAATGAAAGGAGCTGGCATCTCACTCTCTTTGAATCTTCTTTATCATGCTAGGATTAACAGGAAAAAGCTAAAAATTTCAGAATTGCACCGTGCAATGTGGAGATATTACTGTTTGTGCATTTACAATATTCATTGATTTTTGCCATTGAAAAACATGTTTTTCATATACCAGAAATGTTTGAAGCTACTGACTGAATGAAAGGAGCTGGCATCTCACTCTCTTTGAATCTTCTTTATCATGCTAGGATTAACAGGAAAAAGCTAAAAATTTCAGAATTGCACCTTGCAATGTGGAGATATTACTGTTTGTGCATTTACAATATTCATTGATTTTTGCCATTGAAAAACATGTTTTTCATATACCAGAAATGTTTGAAGCTACTGACTGAATGAAAGGAGCTGGCATCTCACTCTCTTTGAATCTTCTTTATCATGCTAGGATTAACAGGAAAAAGCTAAAAATTTCAGAATTGCACCTTGCAATGTGGAGATATTACTGTTTGTGCATTTACAATATTCATTGATTTTTGCCATTGAAAAACGTCCAGAAATGTTTGAAGCTACTGACTGAATGAAAGGAGCTGGCATCTCACTCTCTTTGAATCTTCTTTATCATGCTAGGATTAACAGGAAAAAGCTAAAAATTTCAGAATTGCACCGTGCAATGTGGAGATATTACTGTTTGTGCATTTACAATATTCATTGATTTTTGCCATTGAAAAACATGTTTTTCATATACCAGAAATGTTTGAAGCTACTGACTGAATGAAAGGAGCTGGCATCTCACTCTCTTTGAATCTTCTTTATCATGCTAGGATTAACAGGAAAAAGCTAAAAATTTCAGAATTGCACCGTGCAATGTGGAGATATTACTGTTTGTGCATTTACAATATTCATTGATTTTTGCCATTGAAAAACATGTTTTTCATATACCAGAAATGTTTGAAGCTACTGACTGAATGAAAGGAGCTGGCATCTCACTCTCTTTGAATCTTCTTTATCATGCTAGGATTAACAGGAAAAAGCTAAAAATTTCAGAATTGCACCGTGCAATGTGGAGATATTACTGTTTGTGCATTTACAATATTCATTGATTTTTGCCATTGAAAAACATGTTTTTCATATACCAGAAATGTTTGAAGCTACTGACTGAATGAAAGGAGCTGGCATCTCACTCTCTTTGAATCTTCTTTATCATGCTAGGATTAACAGGAAAAAGCTAAAAATTTCAGAATTGCACCTTGCAATGTGGAGATATTACTGTTTGTGCATTTACAATATTCATTGATTTTTGCCATTGAAAAACGTCCAGAAATGTTTGAAGCTACTGACTGAATGAAAGGAGCTGGCATCTCACTCTCTTTGAATCTTCTTTATCATGCTAGGATTAACAGGAAAAAGCTAAAAATTTCAGAATTGCACCTTGCAATGTGGAGATATTACTGTTTGTGCATTTACAATATTCATTGATTTTTGCCATTGAAAAACATGTTTTTCATATACCAGAAATGTTTGAAGCTACTGACTGAATGAAAGGAACTGGCATCTCACTCTCTTTGAATCTTCTTTATCATGCTAGGATTAACAGGAAAAAGCTAAAAATTTCAGAATTGCACCTTGCAATGTGGAGATATTACTGTTTGTGCATTTACAATATTCATTGATTTTTGCCGTTGAAAAACATGTTTTTCATATACCAGAAATGTTTGAAGCTACTGACTGAATGAAAGGAGCTGGCATCTCACTCTCTTTGAATCTTCTTTATCATGCTAGGATTAGCAGGAAAAAGCTAAAAATTTCAGAATTGCACCTTGCAATGTGGAGATATTACTGTTTGTGCATTTACAATATTCATTGATTTTTGCCATTGAAAAACATGTTTTTCATATACCAGAAATGTTTGAAGCTACTGACTGAATGAAAGGAGCTGGCATCTCACTCTCTTTGAATCTTCTTTATCATGCTAGGATTAGCAGGAAAAAGCAAAAAATTTCAGAATTGCACCGTGCAATGTGGAGATATTACTGTTTGTGCATTTACAATATTCATTGATTTTTGCCATTGAAAAACATGTTTTTCATATACCAGAAATGTTTGAAGCTACTGACTGAATGAAAGGAGCTGGCATCTCACTCTCTTTGAATCTTCTTTATCATGCTAGGATTAACAGGAAAAAGCTAAAAATTTCAGAATTGCACCGTGCAATGTGGAGATATTACTGTTTGTGCATTTACAATATTCATTGATTTTTGCCATTGAAAAACATGTTTTTCATATACCAGAAATGTTTGAAGCTACTGACTGAATGAAAGGAGCTGGCATCTCACTCTCTTTGAATCTTCTTTATCATGCTAGGATTAACAGGAAAAAGCTAAAAATTTCAGAATTGCACCGTGCAATGTGGAGATATTACTGTTTGTGCATTTACAATATTCATTGATTTTTGCCATTGAAAAACATGTTTTTCATATACCAGAAATGTTTGAAGCTACTGACTGAATGAAAGGAGCTGGCATCTCACTCTCTTTGAATCTTCTTTATCATGCTAGGATTAACAGGAAAAAGCTAAAAATTTCAGAATTGCACCTTGCAATGTGGAGATATTACTGTTTGTGCATTTACAATATTCATTGATTTTTGCCATTGAAAAACGTCCAGAAATGTTTGAAGCTACTGACTGAATGAAAGGAGCTGGCATCTCACTCTCTTTGAATCTTCTTTATCATGCTAGGATTAACAGGAAAAAGCTAAAAATTTCAGAATTGCACCTTGCAATGTGGAGATATTACTGTTTGTGCATTTACAATATTCATTGATTTTTGCCATTGAAAAACATGTTTTTCATATACCAGAAATGTTTGAAGCTACTGACTGAATGAAAGGAACTGGCATCTCACTCTCTTTGAATCTTCTTTATCATGCTAGGATTAACAGGAAAAAGCTAAAAATTTCAGAATTGCACCTTGCAATGTGGAGATATTACTGTTTGTGCATTTACAATATTCATTGATTTTTGCCATTGAAAAACATGTTTTTCATATACCAGAAATGTTTGAAGCTACTGACTGAATGAAAGGAGCTGGCATCTCACTCTCTTTGAATCTTCTTTATCATGCTAGGATTAGCAGGAAAAAGTTAAAAATTTCAGAATTGCACCTTGCAATGTGGAGATATTACTGTTTGTGCATTTACAATATTCATTGATTTTTGCCATTGAAAAACATGTTTTTCATATACCAGAAATGTTTGAAGCTACTGACTGAATGAAAGGAGCTGGCATCTCACTCTCTTTGAATCTTCTTTATCATGCTAGGATTAGCAGGAAAAAGCTAAAAATTTCAGAATTGCACCGTGCAATGTGGAGATATTACTGTTTGTGTATTTACAATATTCATTGATTTTTGCCATTGAAAAACGTCCAGAAATGTTTGAAGCTACTGACTGAATGAAAGGAGCTGGCATCTCACTCTCTTTGAATCTTCTTTATCATGCTAGGATTAACAGGAAAAAGCTAAAAATTTCAGAATTGCACCTTGCAATGTGGAGATATTACTGTTTGTGCATTTACAATATTCATTGATTTTTGCCATTGAAAAACATGTTTTTCATATACCAGAAATGTTTGAAGCTACTGACTGAATGAAAGGAGCTGGCATCTCACTCTCTTTGAATCTTCTTTATCATGCTAGGATTAGCAGGAAAAAGCTAAAAATTTCAGAATTGCACCTTGCAATGTGGAGATATTACTGTTTGTGCATTTACAATATTCATTGATTTTTGCCATTGAAAAACGTCCAGAAATGTTTGAAGCTACTGACTGAATGAAAGGAGCTGGCATCTCACTCTCTTTGAATCTTCTTTATCATGCTAGGATTAGCAGGAAAAAGCAAAAAATTTCAGAATTGCACCGTGCAATGTGGAGATATTACTGTTTGTGCATTTACAATATTCATTGATTTTTGCCATTGAAAAACATGTTTTTCATATACCAGAAATGTTTGAAGCTACTGACTGAATGAAAGGAGCTGGCATCTCACTCTCTTTGAATCTTCTTTATCATGCTAGGATTAACAGGAAAAAGCTAAAAATTTCAGAATTGCACCGTGCAATGTGGAGATATTACTGTTTGTGCACTTACAATATTCATTGATTTTTGCCATTGAAAAACGTCCAGAAATGTTTGAAGCTACTGACTGAATGAAAGGAGCTGGCATCTCACTCTCTTTGAATCTTCTTTATCATGCTAGGATTAGCAGGAAAAAGCTAAAAATTTCAGAATTGCACCTTGCAATGTGGAGATATTACTGTTTGTGCATTTACAATATTCATTGATTTTTGCCATTGAAAAACATGTTTTTCATATACCAGAAATGTTTGAAGCTACTGACTGAATGAAAGGAGCTGGCATCTCACTCTCTTTGAATCTTCTTTATCATGCTAGGATTAACAGGAAAAAGCAAAAAATTTCAGAATTGCACCGTGCAATGTGGAGATATTACTGTTTGTGCATTTACAATATTCATTGATTTTTGCCATTGAAAAACATGTTTTTCATATACCAGAAATGTTTGAAGCTACTGACTGAATGAAAGGAGCTGGCATCTCACTCTCTTTGAATCTTCTTTATCATGCTAGGATTAGCAGGAAAAAGCTAAAAATTTCAGAATTGCACCTTGCAATGTGGAGATATTACTGTTTGTGCATTTACAATATTCATTGATTTTTGCCATTGAAAAACGTCCAGAAATGTTTGAAGCTACTGACTGAATGAAAGGAGCTGGCATCTCACTCTCTTTGAATCTTCTTTATCATGCTAGGATTAACAGGAAAAAGCTAAAAATTTCAGAATTGCACCTTGCAATGTGGAGATATTACTCTTTGTGCATTTACAATATTCATTGATTTTTGCCATTGAAAAACATGTTTTTCATATACCAGAAATGTTTGAAGCTACTGACTGAATGAAAGGAGCTGGCATCTCACTCTCTTTGAATCTTCTTTATCATGCTAGGATTAGCAGGAAAAAGCTAAAAATTTCAGAATTGCACCGTGCAATGTGGAGATATTACTGTTTGTGCATTTACAATATTCATTGATTTTTGCCATTGAAAAACATGTTTTTCATATACCAGAAATGTTTGAAGCTACTGACTGAATGAAAGGAGCTGGCATCTCACTCTCTTTGAATCTTCTTTATCATGCTAGGATTAACAGGAAAAAGCAAAAAATTTCAGAATTGCACCGTGCAATGTGGAGATATTACTGTTTGTGCATTTACAATATTCATTGATTTTTGCCATTGAAAAACGTCCAGAAATGTTTGAAGCTACTGACTGAATGAAAGGAGCTGGCATCTCACTCTCTTTGAATCTTCTTTATCATGCTAGGATTAACAGGAAAAAGCTAAAAATTTCAGAATTGCACCGTGCAATGTGGAGATATTACTGTTTGTGCATTTACAATATTCATTGATTTTTGCCATTGAAAAACGTCCAGAAATGTTTGAAGCTACTGACTGAATGAAAGGAGCTGGCATCTCACTCTCTTTGAATCTTCTTTATCATGCTAGGATTAGCAGGAAAAAGCAAAAAATTTCAGAATTGCACCTTGCAATGTGGAGATATTACTGTTTGTGCATTTACAATATTCATTGATTTTTGCCATTGAAAAACATGTTTTTCATATACCAGAAATGTTTGAAGCTACTGACTGAATGAAAGGAGCTGGCATCTCACTCTCTTTGAATCTTCTTTATCATGCTAGGATTAACAGGAAAAAGCAAAAAATTTCAGAATTGCACCTTGCAATGTGGAGATATTACTGTTTGTGCATTTACAATATTCATTGATTTTTGCCATTGAAAAACATGTTTTTCATATACCAGAAATGTTTGAAGCTACTGACTGAATGAAAGGAGCTGGCATCTCACTCTCTTTGAATCTTCTTTATCATGCTAGGATTAACAGGAAAAAGCTAAAAATTTCAGAATTGCACCGTGCAATGTGGAGATATTACTGTTTGTGCATTTACAATATTCATTGATTTTTGCCATTGAAAAACATGTTTTTCATATACCAGAAATGTTTGAAGCTACTGACTGAATGAAAGGAGCTGGCATCTCACTCTCTTTGAATCTTCTTTATCATGCTAGGATTAACAGGAAAAAGCTAAAAATTTCAGAATTGCACCGTGCAATGTGGAGATATTACTGTTTGTGCATTTACAATATTCATTGATTTTTGCCATTGAAAAACATGTTTTTCATATACCAGAAATGTTTGAAGCTACTGACTGAATGAAAGGAGCTGGCATCTCACTCTCTTTGAATCTTCTTTATCATGCTAGGATTAGCAGGAAAAAGCAAAAAATTTCAGAATTGCACCTTGCAATGTGGAGATATTACTGTTTGTGCATTTACAATATTCATTGATTTTTGCCATTGAAAAACATGTTTTTCATATACCAGAAATGTTTGAAGCTACTGACTGAATGAAAGGAGCTGGCATCTCACTCTCTTTGAATCTTCTTTATCATGCTAGGATTAACAGGAAAAAGCTAAAAATTTCAGAATTGCACCGTGCAATGTGGAGATATTACTGTTTGTGCATTTACAATATTCATTGATTTTTGCCATTGAAAAACATGTTTTTCATATACCAGAAATGTTTGAAGCTACTGACTGAATGAAAGGAGCTGGCATCTCACTCTCTTTGAATCTTCTTTATCATGCTAGGATTAGCAGGAAAAAGCTAAAAATTTCAGAATTGCACCGTGCAATGTGGAGATATTACTGTTTGTGCATTTACAATATTCATTGATTTTTGCCATTGAAAAACGTCCAGAAATGTTTGAAGCTACTGACTGAATGAAAGGAGCTGGCATCTCACTCTCTTTGAATCTTCTTTATCATGCTAGGATTAACAGGAAAAAGCTAAAAATTTCAGAATTGCACCGTGCAATGTGGAGATATTACTGTTTGTGCATTTACAATATTCATTGATTTTTGCCATTGAAAAACATGTTTTTCATATACCAGAAATGTTTGAAGCTACTGACTGAATGAAAGGAGCTGGCATCTCACTCTCTTTGAATCTTCTTTATCATGCTAGGATTAGCAGGAAAAAGCAAAAAATTTCAGAATTGCACCTTGCAATGTGGAGATATTACTGTTTGTGCATTTACAATATTCATTGATTTTTGCCATTGAAAAACATGTTTTTCATATACCAGAAATGTTTGAAGCTACTGACTGAATGAAAGGAGCTGGCATCTCACTCTCTTTGAATCTTCTTTATCATGCTAGGATTAGCAGGAAAAAGCTAAAAATTTCAGAATTGCACCGTGCAATGTGGAGATATTACTGTTTGTGCATTTACAATATTCATTGATTTTTGCCATTGAAAAACGTCCAGAAATGTTTGAAGCTACTGACTGAATGAAAGGAGCTGGCATCTCACTCTCTTTGAATCTTCTTTATCATGCTAGGATTAGCAGGAAAAAGCAAAAAATTTCAGAATTGCACCTTGCAATGTGGAGATATTACTGTTTGTGCATTTACAATATTCATTGATTTTTGCCATTGAAAAACATGTTTTTCATATACCAGAAATGTTTGAAGCTACTGACTGAATGAAAGGAGCTGGCATCTCACTCTCTTTGAATCTTCTTTATCATGCTAGGATTAGCAGGAAAAAGCAAAAAATTTCAGAATTGCACCGTGCAATGTGGAGATATTACTGTTTGTGCATTTACAATATTCATTGATTTTTGCCATTGAAAAACGTCCAGAAATGTTTGAAGCTACTGACTGAATGAAAGGAGCTGGCATCTCACTCTCTTTGAATCTTCTTTATCATGCTAGGATTAGCAGGAAAAAGCAAAAAATTTCAGAATTGCACCGTGCAATGTGGAGATATTACTGTTTGTGCATTTACAATATTCATTGATTTTTGCCATTGAAAAACATGTTTTTCATATACCAGAAATGTTTGAAGCTACTGACTGAATGAAAGGAGCTGGCATCTCACTCTCTTTGAATCTTCTTTATCATGCTAGGATTAACAGGAAAAAGCTAAAAATTTCAGAATTGCACCTTGCAATGTGGAGATATTACTGTTTGTGCATTTACAATATTCATTGATTTTTGCCATTGAAAAACATGTTTTTCATATACCAGAAATGTTTGAAGCTACTGACTGAATGAAAGGAGCTGGCATCTCACTCTCTTTGAATCTTCTTTATCATGCTAGGATTAGCAGGAAAAAGCAAAAAATTTCAGAATTGCTCCTTGCAATGTGGAGATATTACTGTTTGTGCATTTACAATATTCATTGATTTTTGCCATTGAAAAACATGTTTTTCATATACCAGAAATGTTTGAAGCTACTGACTGAATGAAAGGAGCTGGCATCTCACTCTCTTTGAATCTTTATCATGCTAGGATTAGCAGGAAAAAGCAAAAAATTTCAGAATTGCACCGTGCAATGTGGAGATATTACTGTTTGTGCATTTACAATATTCATTGATTTTTGCCATTGAAAAACGTCCAGAAATGTTTGAAGCTACTGACTGAATGAAAGGAGCTGGCATCTCACTCTCTTTGAATCTTCTTTATCATGCTAGGATTAGCAGGAAAAAGCAAAAAATTTCAGAATTGCACCGTGCAATGTGGAGATATTACTGTTTGTGCATTTACAATATTCATTGATTTTTGCCATTGAAAAACATGTTTTTCATATACCAGAAATGTTTGAAGCTACTGACTGAATGAAAGGAGCTGGCATCTCACTCTCTTTGAATCTTCTTTATCATGCTAGGATTAACAGGAAAAAGCAAAAAATTTCAGAATTGCACCTTGCAATGTGGAGATATTACTGTTTGTGCATTTACAATATTCATTGATTTTTGCCATTGAAAAACGTCCAGAAATGTTTGAAGCTACTGACTGAATGAAAGGAGCTGGCATCTCACTCTCTTTGAATCTTCTTTATCATGCTAGGATTAACAGGAAAAAGCAAAAAATTTCAGAATTGCACCGTGCAATGTGGAGATATTACTGTTTGTGCATTTACAATATTCATTGATTTTTGCCATTGAAAAACATGTTTTTCATATACCAGAAATGTTTGAAGCTACTGACTGAATGAAAGGAGCTGGCATCTCACTCTCTTTGAATCTTCTTTATCATGCTAGGATTAACAGGAAAAAGCTAAAAATTTCAGAATTGCACCGTGCAATGTGGAGATATTACTGTTTGTGCATTTACAATATTCATTGATTTTTGCCATTGAAAAACATGTTTTTCATATACCAGAAATGTTTGAAGCTACTGACTGAATGAAAGGAGCTGGCATCTCACTCTCTTTGAATCTTCTTTATCATGCTAGGATTAACAGGAAAAAGCTAAAAATTTCAGAATTGCACCGTGCAATGTGGAGATATTACTGTTTGTGCATTTACAATATTCATTGATTTTTGCCATTGAAAAACATGTTTTTCATATACCAGAAATGTTTGAAGCTACTGACTGAATGAAAGGAGCTGGCATCTCACTCTCTTTGAATCTTCTTTATCATGCTAGGATTAGCAGGAAAAAGCAAAAAATTTCAGAATTGCACCTTGCAATGTGGAGATATTACTGTTTGTGCATTTACAATATTCATTGATTTTTGCCATTGAAAAACATGTTTTTCATATACCAGAAATGTTTGAAGCTACTGACTGAATGAAAGGAGCTGGCATCTCACTCTCTTTGAATCTTCTTTATCATGCTAGGATTAGCAGGAAAAAGCTAAAAATTTCAGAATTGCACCTTGCAATGTGGAGATATTACTGTTTGTGCATTTACAATATTCATTGATTTTTGCCATTGAAAAACGTCCAGAAATGTTTGAAGCTACTGACTGAATGAAAGGAGCTGGCATCTCACTCTCTTTGAATCTTCTTTATCATGCTAGGATTAGCAGGAAAAAGCAAAAAATTTCAGAATTGCACCGTGCAATGTGGAGATATTACTGTTTGTGCATTTACAATATTCATTGATTTTTGCCATTGAAAAACATGTTTTTCATATACCAGAAATGTTTGAAGCTACTGACTGAATGAAAGGAGCTGGCATCTCACTCTCTTTGAAGCTTCTTTATCATGCTAGGATTAGCAGGAAAAAGCTAAAAATTTCAGAATTGCACCGTGCAATGTGGAGATATTACTGTTTGTGCATTTACAATATTCATTGATTTTTGCCATTGAAAAACGTCCAGAAATGTTTGAAGCTACTGACTGAATGAAAGGAGCTGGCATCTCACTCTCTTTGAATCTTCTTTATCATGCTAGGATTAGCAGGAAAAAGCAAAAAATTTCAGAATTGCACCGTGCAATGTGGAGATATTACTGTTTGTGCATTTACAATATTCATTGATTTTTGCCATTGAAAAACATGTTTTTCATATACCAGAAATGTTTGAAGCTACTGACTGAATGAAAGGAGCTGGCATCTCACTCTCTTTGAATCTTCTTTATCATGCTAGGATTAACAGGAAAAAGCAAAAAATTTCAGAATTGCACCTTGCAATGTGGAGATATTACTGTTTGTGCATTTACAATATTCATTGATTTTTGCCATTGAAAAACATGTTTTTCATATACCAGAAATGTTTGAAGCTACTGACTGAATGAAAGGAGCTGGCATCTCACTCTCTTTGAATCTTCTTTATCATGCTAGGATTAACAGGAAAAAGCAAAAAATTTCAGAATTGCACCGTGCAATGTGGAGATATTACTGTTTGTGCATTTACAATATTCATTGATTTTTGCCATTGAAAAACGTCCAGAAATGTTTGAAGCTACTGACTGAATGAAAGGAGCTGGCATCTCACTCTCTTTGAATCTTCTTTATCATGCTAGGATTAGCAGGAAAAAGCAAAAAATTTCAGAATTGCACCGTGCAATGTGGAGATATTACTGTTTGTGCATTTACAATATTCATTGATTTTTGCCATTGAAAAACATGTTTTTCATATACCAGAAATGTTTGAAGCTACTGACTGAATGAAAGGAGCTGGCATCTCACTCTCTTTGAATCTTCTTTATCATGCTAGGATTAACAGGAAAAAGCAAAAAATTTCAGAATTGCACCGTGCAATGTGGAGATATTACTGTTTGTGCATTTACAATATTCATTGATTTTTGCCATTGAAAAACATGTTTTTCATATACCAGAAATGTTTGAAGCTACTGACTGAATGAAAGGAGCTGGCATCTCACTCTCTTTGAATCTTCTTTATCATGCTAGGATTAGCAGGAAAAAGCAAAAAATTTCAGAATTGCACCTTGCAATGTGGAGATATTACTGTTTGTGCATTTACAATATTCATTGATTTTTGCCATTGAAAAACATGTTTTTCATATACCAGAAATGTTTGAAGCTACTGACTGAATGAAAGGAGCTGGCATCTCACTCTCTTTGAATCTTCTTTATCATGCTAGGATTAACAGGAAAAAGCAAAAAATTTCAGAATTGCACCGTGCAATGTGGAGATATTACTGTTTGTGCATTTACAATATTCATTGATTTTTGCCATTGAAAAACATGTTTTTCATATACCAGAAATGTTTGAAGCTACTGACTGAATGAAAGGAGCTGGCATCTCACTCTCTTTGAATCTTCTTTATCATGCTAGGATTAACAGGAAAAAGCAAAAAATTTCAGAATTGCACCTTGCAATGTGGAGATATTACTGTTTGTGCATTTACAATATTCATTGATTTTTGCCATTGAAAAACATGTTTTTCATATACCAGAAATGTTTGAAGCTACTGACTGAATGAAAGGAGCTGGCATCTCACTCTCTTTGAATCTTCTTTATCATGCTAGGATTAACAGGAAAAAGCAAAAAATTTCAGAATTGCACCGTGCAATGTGGAGATATTACTGTTTGTGCATTTACAATATTCATTGATTTTTGCCATTGAAAAACATGTTTTTCATATACCAGAAATGTTTGAAGCTACTGACTGAATGAAAGGAGCTGGCATCTCACTCTCTTTGAATCTTATTTACCATTCTAGGATTAGCAGGAAAAAGCAAAAAATTTCAGAATTGCACCGTGCAATGTGGAGATATTACTGTTTGTGCATTTACAATATTCATTGATTTTTGCCATTGAAAAACATGTTTTTCATATACCAGAAATGTTTGAAGCTACTGACTGAATGAAAGGAGCTGGCATCTCACTCTCTTTGAATCTTCTTTATCATGCTAGGATTAACAGGAAAAAGCAAAAAATTTCAGAATTGCACCGTGCAATGTGGAGATATTACTGTTTGTGCATTTACAATATTCATTGATTTTTGCCATTGAAAAACGTCCAGAAATGTTTGAAGCTACTGACTGAATGAAAGGAGCTGGCATCTCACTCTCTTTGAATCTTCTTTATCATGCTAGGATTAGCAGGAAAAAGCAAAAAATTTCAGAATTGCACCTTGCAATGTGGAGATATTACTGTTTGTGCATTTACAATATTCATTGATTTTTGCCATTGAAAAACGTCCAGAAATGTTTGAAGCTACTGACTGAATGAAAGGAGCTGGCATCTCACTCTCTTTGAATCTTCTTTATCATGCTAGGATTAACAGGAAAAAGCTAAAAAATTTCAGAATTGCACCTTGCAATGTGGAGATATTACTGTTTGTGCATTTACAATATTCATTGATTTTTGCCATTGAAAAACATGTTTTTCATATACCAGAAATGTTTGAAGCTACTGACTGAATGAAAGGAGCTGGCATCTCACTCTCTTTGAATCTTCTTTATCATGCTAGGATTAACAGGAAAAAGCTAAAAATTTCAGAATTGCACCTTGCAATGTGGAGATATTACTGTTTGTGCATTTACAATATTCATTGATTTTTGCCATTGAAAAACATGTTTTTCATATACCAGAAATGTTTGAAGCTACTGACTGAATGAAAGGAGCTGGCATCTCACTCTCTTTGAATCTTCTTTATCATGCTAGGATTAACAGGAAAAAGCTAAAAATTTCAGAATTGCACCTTGCAATGTGGAGATATTACTGTTTGTGCATTTACAATATTCATTGATTTTTGCCATTGAAAAACATGTTTTTCATATACCAGAAATGTTTGAAGCTACTGACTGAATGAAAGGAGCTGGCATCTCACTCTCTTTGAATCTTCTTTATCATGCTAGGATTAACAGGAAAAAGCTAAAAATTTCAGAATTGCACCGTGCAATGTGGAGATATTACTGTTTGTGCATTTACAATATTCATTGATTTTTGCCATTGAAAAACATGTTTTTCATATACCAGAAATGTTTGAAGCTACTGACTGAATGAAAGGAGCTGGCATCTCACTCTCTTTGAATCTTCTTTATCATGCTAGGATTAGCAGGAAAAAGCAAAAAATTTCAGAATTGCACCTTGCAATGTGGAGATATTACTGTTTGTGCATTTACAATATTCATTGATTTTTGCCATTGAAAAACATGTTTTTCATATACCAGAAATGTTTGAAGCTACTGACTGAATGAAAGGAGCTGGCATCTCACTCTCTTTGAATCTTCTTTATCATGCTAGGATTAGCAGGAAAAAGCTAAAAATTTCAGAATTGCACCTTGCAATGTGGAGATATTACTGTTTGTGCATTTACAATATTCATTGATTTTTGCCATTGAAAAACATGTTTTTCATATACCAGAAATGTTTGAAGCTACTGACTGAATGAAAGGAGCTGGCATCTCACTCTCTTTGAATCTTCTTTATCATGCTAGGATTAACAGGAAAAAGCTAAAAATTTCAGAATTGCACCTTGCAATGTGGAGATATTACTGTTTGTGCATTTACAATATTCATTGATTTTTGCCATTGAAAAACATGTTTTTCATATACCAGAAATGTTTGAAGCTACTGACTGAATGAAAGGAGCTGGCATCTCACTCTCTTTGAATCTTCTTTATCATGCTAGGATTAACAGGAAAAAGCTAAAAATTTCAGAATTGCACCTTGCAATGTGGAGATATTACTGTTTGTGCATTTACAATATTCATTGATTTTTGCCATTGAAAAACATGTTTTTCATATACCAGAAATGTTTGAAGCTACTGACTGAATGAAAGGAGCTGGCATCTCACTCTCTTTGAATCTTCTTTATCATGCTAGGATTAGCAGGAAAAAGCAAAAAATTTCAGAATTGCACCGTGCAATGTGGAGATATTACTGTTTGTGCATTTACAATATTCATTGATTTTTGCCATTGAAAAACATGTTTTTCATATACCAGAAATGTTTGAAGCTACTGACTGAATGAAAGGAGCTGGCATCTCACTCTCTTTGAATCTTCTTTATCATGCTAGGATTAGCAGGAAAAAGCAAAAAATTTCAGAATTGCACCGTGCAATGTGGAGATATTACTGTTTGTGCATTTACAATATTCATTGATTTTTGCCATTGAAAAACATGTTTTTCATATACCAGAAATGTTTGAAGCTACTGACTGAATGAAAGGAGCTGGCATCTCACTCTCTTTGAATCTTCTTTATCATGCTAGGATTAACAGGAAAAAGCTAAAAATTTCAGAATTGCACCGTGCAATGTGGAGATATTACTGTTTGTGCATTTACAATATTCATTGATTTTTGCCATTGAAAAACATGTTTTTCATATACCAGAAATGTTTGAAGCTACTGACTGAATGAAAGGAGCTGGCATCTCACTCTCATTGAATCTTCTTTATCATGCTAGGATTAACAGGAAAAAGCTAAAAATTTCAGAATTGCACCGTGCAATGTGGAGATATTACTGTTTGTGCATTTACAATATTCATTGATTTTTGCCATTGAAAAACATGTTTTTCATATACCAGAAATGTTTGAAGCTACTGACTGAATGAAAGGAGCTGGCATCTCACTCTCTTTGAATCTTCTTTATCATGCTAGGATTAGCAGGAAAAAGCAAAAAATTTCAGAATTGCACCGTGCAATGTGGAGATATTACTGTTTGTGCATTTACAATATTCATTGATTTTTGCCATTGAAAAACGTCCAGAAATGTTTGAAGCTACTGACTGAATGAAAGGAGCTGGCATCTCACTCTCTTTGAATCTTCTTTATCATGCTAGGATTAGCAGGAAAAAGCAAAAAATTTCAGAATTGCACCGTGCAATGTGGAGATATTACTGTTTGTGCATTTACAATATTCATTGATTTTTGCCATTGAAAAACATGTTTTTCATATACCAGAAATGTTTGAAGCTACTGACTGAATGAAAGGAGCTGGCATCTCACTCTCTTTGAATCTTCTTTATCATGCTAGGATTAACAGGAAAAAGCAAAAAATTTCAGAATTGCACCGTGCAATGTGGAGATATTACTGTTTGTGCATTTACAATATTCATTGATTTTTGCCATTGAAAAACATGTTTTTCATATACCAGAAATGTTTGAAGCTACTGACTGAATGAAAGGAGCTGGCATCTCACTCTCTTTGAATCTTCTTTATCATGCTAGGATTAGCAGGAAAAAGCAAAAAATTTCAGAATTGCACCGTGCAATGTGGAGATATTACTGTTTGTGCATTTACAATATTCATTGATTTTTGCCATTGAAAAACATGTTTTTCATATACCAGAAATGTTTGAAGCTACTGACTGAATGAAAGGAGCTGGCATCTCACTCTCTTTGAATCTTCTTTATCATGCTAGGATTAGCAGGAAAAAGCTAAAAATTTCAGAATTCCACCTTGCAATGTGGAGATATTACTGTTTGTGCATTTACAATATTCATTGATTTTTGCCATTGAAAAACATGTTTTTCATATACCAGAAATGTTTGAAGCTACTGACTGAATGAAAGGAGCTGGCATCTCACTCTCTTTGAATCTTCTTTATCATGCTAGGATTAGCAGGAAAAAGCTAAAAATTTCAGAATTGCACCTTGCAATGTGGAGATATTACTGTTTGTGCATTTACAATATTCATTGATTTTTGCCATTGAAAAACGTCCAGAAATGTTTGAAGCTACTGACTGAATGAAAGGAGCTGGCATCTCACTCTCTTTGAATCTTCTTTATCATGCTAGGATTAGCAGGAAAAAGCTAAAAATTTCAGAATTGCACCGTGCAATGTGGAGATATTACTGTTTGTGCATTTACAATATTCATTGATTTTTCCCATTGAAAAATGTCCAGAAATGTTTGAAGCTACTGACTGAATGAAAGGAGCTGGCATCTCACTCTCTTTGAATCTTCTTTATCATGCTAGGATTAGCAGGAAAAAGCAAAAAATTTCAGAATTGCACCGTGCAATGTGGAGATATTACTGTTTGTGCATTTACAATATTCATTGATTTTTGCCATTGAAAAACATGTTTTTCATATACCAGAAATGTTTGAAGCTACTGACTGAATGAAAGGAGCTGGCATCTCACTCTCTTTGAATCTTCTTTATCATGCTAGGATTAGCAGGAAAAAGCAAAAAATTTCAGAATTGCACCGTGCAATGTGGAGATATTACTGTTTGTGCATTTACAATATTCATTGATTTTTGCCATTGAAAAACATGTTTTTCATATACCAGAAATGTTTGAAGCTACTGACTGAATGAAAGGAGCTGGCATCTCACTCTCTTTGAATCTTCTTTATCATGCTAGGATTAACAGGAAAAAGCAAAAAATTTCAGAATTGCACCGTGCAATGTGGAGATATTACTGTTTGTGCATTTACAATATTCATTGATTTTTGCCATTGAAAAACATGTTTTTCATATACCAGAAATGTTTGAAGCTACTGACTGAATGAAAGGAGCTGGCATCTCACTCTCTTTGAATCTTCTTTATCATGCTAGGATTAACAGGAAAAAGCTAAAAATTTCAGAATTGCACCTTGCAATGTGGAGATATTACTGTTTGTGCATTTACAATATTCATTGATTTTTGCCATTGAAAAACATGTTTTTCATATACCAGAAATGTTTGAAGCTACTGACTGAATGAAAGGAGCTGGCATCTCACTCTCTTTGAATCTTCTTTATCATGCTAGGATTAACAGGAAAAAGCTAAAAATTTCAGAATTGCACCGTGCAATGTGGAGATATTACTGTTTGTGCATTTACAATATTCATTGATTTTTGCCATTGAAAAACATGTTTTTCATATACCAGAAATGTTTGAAGCTACTGACTGAATGAAAGGAGCTGGCATCTCACTCTCTTTGAATCTTCTTTATCATGCTAGGATTAGCAGGAAAAAGCAAAAAATTTCAGAATTGCACCTTGCAATGTGGAGATATTACTGTTTGTGCATTTACAATATTCATTGATTTTTGCCATTGAAAAACATGTTTTTCATATACCAGAAATGTTTGAAGCTACTGACTGAATGAAAGGAGCTGGCATCTCACTCTCTTTGAATCTTCTTTATCATGCTAGGATTAGCAGGAAAAAGCTAAAAATTTCAGAATTGCACCTTGCAATGTGGAGATATTACTGTTTGTGCATTTACAATATTCATTGATTTTTGCCATTGAAAAACATGTTTTTCATATACCAGAAATGTTTGAAGCTACTGACTGAATGAAAGGAGCTGGCATCTCACTCTCTTTGAATCTTCTTTATCATGCTAGGATTAGCAGGAAAAAGCTAAAAATTTCAGAATTGCACCGTGCAATGTGGAGATATTACTGTTTGTGCATTTACAATATTCATTGATTTTTGCCATTGAAAAACGTCCAGAAATGTTTGAAGCTACTGACTGAATGAAAGGAGCTGGCATCTCACTCTCTTTGAATCTTCTTTATCATGCTAGGATTAACAGGAAAAAGCTAAAAATTTCAGAATTGCACCGTGCAATGTGGAGATATTACTGTTTGTGCATTTACAATATTCATTGATTTTTGCCATTGAAAAACATGTTTTTCATATACCAGAAATGTTTGAAGCTACTGACTGAATGAAAGGAGCTGGCATCTCACTCTCTTTGAATCTTCTTTATCATGCTAGGATTAACAGGAAAAAGCTAAAAATTTCAGAATTGCACCTTGCAATGTGGAGATATTACTGTTTGTGCATTTACAATATTCATTGATTTTTGCCATTGAAAAACATGTTTTTCATATACCAGAAATGTTTGAAGCTACTGACTGAATGAAAGGAGCTGGCATCTCACTCTCTTTGAATCTTCTTTATCATGCTAGGATTAACAGGAAAAAGCTAAAAATTTCAGAATTGCACCTTGCAATGTGGAGATATTACTGTTTGTGCATTTACAATATTCATTGATTTTTGCCATTGAAAAACGTCCAGAAATGTTTGAAGCTACTGACTGAATGAAAGGAGCTGGCATCTCACTCTCTTTGAATCTTCTTTATCATGCTAGGATTAACAGGAAAAAGCTAAAAATTTCAGAATTGCACCGTGCAATGTGGAGATATTACTGTTTGTGCATTTACAATATTCATTGATTTTTGCCATTGAAAAACATGTTTTTCATATACCAGAAATGTTTGAAGCTACTGACTGAATGAAAGGAGCTGGCATCTCACTCTCTTTGAATCTTCTTTATCATGCTAGGATTAACAGGAAAAAGCTAAAAATTTCAGAATTGCACCGTGCAATGTGGAGATATTACTGTTTGTGCATTTACAATATTCATTGATTTTTGCCATTGAAAAACATGTTTTTCATATACCAGAAATGTTTGAAGCTACTGACTGAATGAAAGGAGCTGGCATCTCACTCTCTTTGAATCTTCTTTATCATGCTAGGATTAGCAGGAAAAAGCAAAAAATTTCAGAATTGCACCTTGCAATGTGGAGATATTACTGTTTGTGCATTTACAATATTCATTGATTTTTGCCATTGAAAAACGTCCAGAAATGTTTGAAGCTACTGACTGAATGAAAGGAGCTGGCATCTCACTCTCTTTGAATCTTCTTTATCATGCTAGGATTAACAGGAAAAAGCTAAAAATTTCAGAATTGCACCTTGCAATGTGGAGATATTACTGTTTGTGCATTTACAATATTCATTGATTTTTGCCATTGAAAAACATGTTTTTCATATACCAGAAATGTTTGAAGCTACTGACTGAATGAAAGGAGCTGGCATCTCACTCTCTTTGAATCTTCTTTATCATGCTAGGATTAACAGGAAAAAGCTAAAAATTTCAGAATTGCACCTTGCAATGTGGAGATATTACTGTTTGTGCATTTACAATATTCATTGATTTTTGCCATTGAAAAACATGTTTTTCATATACCAGAAATGTTTGAAGCTACTGACTGAATGAAAGGAGCTGGCATCTCACTCTCTTTGAATCTTCTTTATCATGCTAGGATTAACAGGAAAAAGCTAAAAATTTCAGAATTGCACCTTGCAATGTGGAGATATTACTGTTTGTGCATTTACAATATTCATTGATTTTTGCCATTGAAAAACATGTTTTTCATATACCAGAAATGTTTGAAGCTACTGACTGAATGAAAGGAGCTGGCATCTCACTCTCTTTGAATCTTCTTTATCATGCTAGGATTAACAGGAAAAAGCTAAAAATTTCAGAATTGCACCGTGCAATGTGGAGATATTACTGTTTGTGCATTTACAATATTCATTGATTTTTGCCATTGAAAAACATGTTTTTCATATACCAGAAATGTTTGAAGCTACTGACTGAATGAAAGGAGCTGGCATCTCACTCTCTTTGAATCTTCTTTATCATGCTAGGATTAGCAGGAAAAAGCAAAAAATTTCAGAATTGCACCTTGCAATGTGGAGATATTACTGTTTGTGCATTTACAATATTCATTGATTTTTGCCATTGAAAAACGTCCAGAAATGTTTGAAGCTACTGACTGAATGAAAGGAGCTGGCATCTCACTCTCTTTGAATCTTCTTTATCATGCTAGGATTAGCAGGAAAAAGCAAAAAATTTCAGAATTGCACCTTGCAATGTGGAGATATTACTGTTTGTGCATTTACAATATTCATTTATTTTTGCCATTGAAAAACGTCCAGAAATGTTTGAAGCTACTGACTGAATGAAAGGAGCTGGCATCTCACTCTCTTTGAATCTTCTTTATCATGCTAGGATTAACAGGAAAAAGCTAAAAATTTCAGAATTGCACCTTGCAATGTGGAGATATTACTGTTTGTGCATTTACAATATTCATTGATTTTTGCCATTGAAAAACATGTTTTTCATATACCAGAAATGTTTGAAGCTACTGACTGAATGAAAGGAGCTGGCATCTCACTCTCTTTGAATCTTCTTTATCATGCTAGGATTAACAGGAAAAAGCAAAAAATTTCAGAATTGCACCTTGCAATGTGGAGATATTACTGTTTGTGCATTTACAATATTCATTGATTTTTGCCATTGAAAAACATGTTTTTCATATACCAGAAATGTTTGAAGCTACTGACTGAATGAAAGGAGCTGGCATCTCACTCTCTTTGAATCTTCTTTATCATGCTAGGATTAACAGGAAAAAGCTAAAAATTTCAGAATTGCACCGTGCAATGTGGAGATATTACTGTTTGTGCATTTACAATATTCATTGATTTTTGCCATTGAAAAACATGTTTTTCATATACCAGAAATGTTTGAAGCTACTGACTGAATGAAAGGAGCTGGCATCTCACTCTCTTTGAATCTTCTTTATCATGCTAGGATTAGCAGGAAAAAGCTAAAAATTTCAGAATTGCACCTTGCAATGTGGAGATATTACTGTTTGTGCATTTACAATATTCATTGATTTTTGCCATTGAAAAACGTCCAGAAATGTTTGAAGCTACTGACTGAATGAAAGGAGCTGGCATCTCACTCTCTTTGAATCTTCTTTATCATGCTAGGATTAACAGGAAAAAGCTAAAAATTTCAGAATTGCACCTTGCAATGTGGAGATATTACTGTTTGTGCATTTACAATATTCATTGATTTTTGCCATTGAAAAACATGTTTTTCATATACCAGAAATGTTTGAAGCTACTGACTGAATGAAAGGAGCTGGCATCTCACTCTCTTTGAATCTTCTTTATCATGCTAGGATTAACAGGAAAAAGCTAAAAATTTCAGAATTGCACCTTGCAATGTGGAGATATTACTGTTTGTGCATTTACAATATTCATTGATTTTTGCCATTGAAAAACATGTTTTTCATATACCAGAAATGTTTGAAGCTACTGACTGAATGAAAGGAGCTGGCATCTCACTCTCTTTGAATCTTCTTTATCATGCTAGGATTAGCAGGAAAAAGCTAAAAATTTCAGAATTGCACCTTGCAATGTGGAGATATTACTGTTTGTGCATTTACAATATTCATTGATTTTTGCCATTGAAAAACGTCCAGAAATGTTTGAAGCTACTGACTGAATGAAAGGAGCTGGCATCTCACTCTCTTTGAATCTTCTTTATCATGGTAGGATTAACAGGAAAAAGCTAAAAATTTCAGAATTGCACCTTGCAATGTGGAGATATTACTGTTTGTGCATTTACAATATTCATTGATTTTTGCCATTGAAAAACGTCCAGAAATGTTTGAAGCTACTGACTGAATGAAAGGAGCTGGCATCTCACTCTCTTTGAATCTTCTTTATCATGCTAGGATTAACAGGAAAAAGCTAAAAATTTCAGAATTGCACCTTGCAATGTGGAGATATTACTGTTTGTGCATTTACAATATTCATTGATTTTTGCCATTGAAAAACATGTTTTTCATATACCAGAAATGTTTGAAGCTACTGACTGAATGAAAGGAGCTGGCATCTCACTCTCTTTGAATCTTCTTTATCATGCTAGGATTAACAGGAAAAAGCTAAAAATTTCAGAATTGCACCTTGCAATGTGGAGATATTACTGTTTGTGCATTTACAATATTCATTGATTTTTGCCATTGAAAAACATGTTTTTCATATACCAGAAATGTTTGAAGCTACTGACTGAATGAAAGGAGCTGGCATCTCACTCTCTTTGAATCTTCTTTATCATGCTAGGATTAGCAGGAAAAAGCTAAAAATTTCAGAATTGCACCGTGCAATGTGGAGATATTACTGTTTGTGCATTTACAATATTCATTGATTTTTGCCATTGAAAAACATGTTTTTCATATACCAGAAATGTTTGAAGCTACTGACTGAATGAAAGGAGCTGGCATCTCACTCTCTTTGAATCTTCTTTATCATGCTAGGATTAGCAGGAAAAAGCTAAAAATTTCAGAATTGCACCTTGCAATGTGGAGATATTACTGTTTGTGCATTTACAATATTCATTGATTTTTGCCATTGAAAAACATGTTTTTCATATACCAGAAATGTTTGAAGCTACTGACTGAATGAAAGGATCTGGCATCTCACTCTCTTTGAATCTTCTTTATCATGCTAGGATTAACAGGAAAAAGCAAAAAATTTCAGAATTGCACCTTGCAATGTGGAGATATTACTGTTTGTGCATTTACAATATTCATTGATTTTTGCCATTGAAAAACGTCCAGAAATGTTTGAAGCTACTGACTGAATGAAAGGAGCTGGCATCTCACTCTCTTTGAATCTTCTTTATCATGCTAGGATTAGCAGGAAAAAGCTAAAAATTTCAGAATTGCACCGTGCAATGTGGAGATATTACTGTTTGTGCATTTACAATATTCATTGATTTTTGCCATTGAAAAACATGTTTTTCATATACCAGAAATGTTTGAAGCTACTGACTGAATGAAAGGAGCTGGCATCTCACTCTCTTTGAATCTTCTTTATCATGCTAGGATTAACAGGAAAAAGCAAAAAATTTCAGAATTGCACCTTGCAATGTGGAGATATTACTGTTTGTGCATTTACAATATTCATTGATTTTTGCCATTGAAAAACATGTTTTTCATATACCAGAAATGTTTGAAGCTACTGACTGAATGAAAGGAGCTGGCATCTCACTCTCTTTGAATCTTCTTTATCATGCTAGGATTAACAGGAAAAAGCTAAAAATTTCAGAATTACACCGTGCAATGTGGAGATATTACTGTTTGTGCATTTACAATATTCATTGATTTTTGCCATTGAAAAACATGTTTTTCATATACCAGAAATGTTTGAAGCTACTGACTGAATGAAAGGAGCTGGCATCTCACTCTCTTTGAATCTTCTTTATCATGCTAGGATTAACAGGAAAAAGCAAAAAATTTCAGAATTGCACCGTGCAATGTGGAGATATTACTGTTTGTGCATTTACAATATTCATTGATTTTTGCCATTGAAAAACGTCCAGAAATGTTTGAAGCTACTGACTGAATGAAAGGAGCTGGCATCTCACTCTCTTTGAATCTTCTTTATCATGCTAGGATTAACAGGAAAAAGCTAAAAATTTCAGAATTGCACCGTGCAATGTGGAGATATTACTGTTTGTGCATTTACAATATTCATTGATTTTTGCCATTGAAAAACATGTTTTTCATATACCAGAAATGTTTGAAGCTACTGACTGAATGAAAGGAGCTGGCATCTCACTCTCTTTGAATCTTCGTTATCATGCTAGGATTAACAGGAAAAAGCTAAAAATTTCAGAATTGCACCGTGCAATGTGGAGATATTACTGTTTGTGCATTTACAATATTCATTGATTTTTGCCATTGAAAAACATGTTTTTCATATACCAGAAATGTTTGAAGCTACTGACTGAATGAAAGGAGCTGGCATCTCACTCTCTTTGAATCTTCTTTATCATGCTAGGATTAGCAGGAAAAAGCAAAAAATTTCAGAATTGCACCTTGCAATGTGGAGATATTACTGTTTGTGCATTTACAATATTCATTGATTTTTGCCATTGAAAAACGTCCAGAAATGTTTGAAGCTACTGACTGAATGAAAGGAGCTGGCATCTCACTCTCTTTGAATCTTCTTTATCATGCTAGGATTAGCAGGAAAAAGCAAAAAATTTCAGAATTGCACCTTGCAATGTGGAGATATTACTGTTTGTGCATTTACAATATTCATTGATTTTTGCCATTGAAAAACGTCCAGAAATGTTTGAAGCTACTGACTGAATGAAAGGAGCTGGCATCTCACTCTCTTTGAATCTTCTTTATCATGCTAGGATTAACAGGAAAAAGCTAAAAATTTCAGAATTGCACCTTGCAATGTGGAGATATTACTGTTTGTGCATTTACAATATTCATTGATTTTTGCCATTGAAAAACATGTTTTTCATATACCAGAAATGTTTGAAGCTACTGACTGAATGAAAGGAGCTGGCATCTCACTCTCTTTGAATCTTCTTTATCATGCTAGGATTAGCAGGAAAAAGCTAAAAATTTCAGAATTGCACCTTGCAATGTGGAGATATTACTGTTTGTGCATTTACAATATTCATTGATTTTTGCCATTGAAAAACATGTTTTTCATATACCAGAAATGTTTGAAGCTACTGACTGAATGAAAGGAGCTGGCATCTCACTCTCTTTGAATCTTCTTTATCATGCTAGGATTAACAGGAAAAAGCTAAAAATTTCAGAATTGCACCTTGCAATGTGGAGATATTACTGTTTGTGCATTTACAATATTCATTGATTTTTGCCATTGAAAAACATGTTTTTCATATACCAGAAATGTTTGAAGCTACTGACTGAATGAAAGGAGCTGGCATCTCACTCTCTTTGAATCTTCTTTATCATGCTAGGATTAGCAGGAAAAAGCTAAAAATTTCAGAATTGCACCTTGCAATGTGGAGATATTACTGTTTGTGCATTTACAATATTCATTGATTTTTGCCATTGAAAAACGTCCAGAAATGTTTGAAGCTACTGACTGAATGAAAGGAGCTGGCATCTCACTCTCTTTGAATCTTCTTTATCATGGTAGGATTAACAGGAAAAAGCTAAAAATTTCAGAATTGCACCTTGCAATGTGGAGATATTACTGTTTGTGCATTTACAATATTCATTGATTTTTGCCATTGAAAAACGTCCAGAAATGTTTGAAGCTACTGACTGAATGAAAGGAGCTGGCATCTCACTCTCTTTGAATCTTCTTTATCATGCTAGGATTAACAGGAAAAAGCTAAAAATTTCAGAATTGCACCTTGCAATGTGGAGATATTACTGTTTGTGCATTTACAATATTCATTGATTTTTGCCATTGAAAAACATGTTTTTCATATACCAGAAATGTTTGAAGCTACTGACTGAATGAAAGGAGCTGGCATCTCACTCTCTTTGAATCTTCTTTATCATGCTAGGATTAACAGGAAAAAGCTAAAAATTTCAGAATTGCACCTTGCAATGTGGAGATATTACTGTTTGTGCATTTACAATATTCATTGATTTTTGCCATTGAAAAACATGTTTTTCATATACCAGAAATGTTTGAAGCTACTGACTGAATGAAAGGAGCTGGCATCTCACTCTCTTTGAATCTTCTTTATCATGCTAGGATTAGCAGGAAAAAGCTAAAAATTTCAGAATTGCACCGTGCAATGTGGAGATATTACTGTTTGTGCATTTACAATATTCATTGATTTTTGCCATTGAAAAACATGTTTTTCATATACCAGAAATGTTTGAAGCTACTGACTGAATGAAAGGAGCTGGCATCTCACTCTCTTTGAATCTTCTTTATCATGCTAGGATTAGCAGGAAAAAGCTAAAAATTTCAGAATTGCACCTTGCAATGTGGAGATATTACTGTTTGTGCATTTACAATATTCATTGATTTTTGCCATTGAAAAACATGTTTTTCATATACCAGAAATGTTTGAAGCTACTGACTGAATGAAAGGATCTGGCATCTCACTCTCTTTGAATCTTCTTTATCATGCTAGGATTAACAGGAAAAAGCAAAAAATTTCAGAATTGCACCTTGCAATGTGGAGATATTACTGTTTGTGCATTTACAATATTCATTGATTTTTGCCATTGAAAAACGTCCAGAAATGTTTGAAGCTACTGACTGAATGAAAGGAGCTGGCATCTCACTCTCTTTGAATCTTCTTTATCATGCTAGGATTAGCAGGAAAAAGCTAAAAATTTCAGAATTGCACCGTGCAATGTGGAGATATTACTGTTTGTGCATTTACAATATTCATTGATTTTTGCCATTGAAAAACATGTTTTTCATATACCAGAAATGTTTGAAGCTACTGACTGAATGAAAGGAGCTGGCATCTCACTCTCTTTGAATCTTCTTTATCATGCTAGGATTAACAGGAAAAAGCAAAAAATTTCAGAATTGCACCTTGCAATGTGGAGATATTACTGTTTGTGCATTTACAATATTCATTGATTTTTGCCATTGAAAAACATGTTTTTCATATACCAGAAATGTTTGAAGCTACTGACTGAATGAAAGGAGCTGGCATCTCACTCTCTTTGAATCTTCTTTATCATGCTAGGATTAACAGGAAAAAGCTAAAAATTTCAGAATTGCACCGTGCAATGTGGAGATATTACTGTTTGTGCATTTACAATATTCATTGATTTTTGCCATTGAAAAACATGTTTTTCATATACCAGAAATGTTTGAAGCTACTGACTGAATGAAAGGAGCTGGCATCTCACTCTCTTTGAATCTTCTTTATCATGCTAGGATTAACAGGAAAAAGCAAAAAATTTCAGAATTGCACCGTGCAATGTGGAGATATTACTGTTTGTGCATTTACAATATTCATTGATTTTTGCCATTGAAAAACGTCCAGAAATGTTTGAAGCTACTGACTGAATGAAAGGAGCTGGCATCTCACTCTCTTTGAATCTTCTTTATCATGCTAGGATTAACAGGAAAAAGCTAAAAATTTCAGAATTGCACCGTGCAATGTGGAGATATTACTGTTTGTGCATTTACAATTTTCATTGATTTTTGCCATTGAAAAACATGTTTTTCATATACCAGAAATGTTTGAAGCTACTGACTGAATGAAAGGAGCTGGCATCTCACTCTCTTTGAATCTTCGTTATCATGCTAGGATTAACAGGAAAAAGCTAAAAATTTCAGAATTGCACCGTGCAATGTGGAGATATTACTGTTTGTGCATTTACAATATTCATTGATTTTTGCCATTGAAAAACATGTTTTTCATATACCAGAAATGTTTGAAGCTACTGACTGAATGAAAGGAGCTGGCATCTCACTCTCTTTGAATCTTCTTTATCATGCTAGGATTAGCAGGAAAAAGCAAAAAATTTCAGAATTGCACCTTGCAATGTGGAGATATTACTGTTTGTGCATTTACAATATTCATTGATTTTTGCCATTGAAAAACGTCCAGAAATGTTTGAAGCTACTGACTGAATGAAAGGAGCTGGCATCTCACTCTCTTTGAATCTTCTTTATCATGCTAGGATTAGCAGGAAAAAGCAAAAAATTTCAGAATTGCACCTTGCAATGTGGAGATATTACTGTTTGTGCATTTACAATATTCATTGATTTTTGCCATTGAAAAACGTCCAGAAATGTTTGAAGCTACTGACTGAATGAAAGGAGCTGGCATCTCACTCTCTTTGAATCTTCTTTATCATGCTAGGATTAACAGGAAAAAGCTAAAAATTTCAGAATTGCACCTTGCAATGTGGAGATATTACTGTTTGTGCATTTATAATATTCATTGATTTTTGCCATTGAAAAACATGTTTTTCATATACCAGAAATGTTTGAAGCTACTGACTGAATGAAAGGAGCTGGCATCTCACTCTCTTTGAATCTTCTTTATCATGCTAGGATTAGCAGGAAAAAGCTAAAAATTTCAGAATTGCACCTTGCAATGTGGAGATATTACTGTTTGTGCATTTACAATATTCATTGATTTTTGCCATTGAAAAACGTCCAGAAATGTTTGAAGCTACTGACTGAATGAAAGGAGCTGGCATCTCACTCTCTTTGAATCTTCTTTATCATGCTAGGATTAACAGGAAAAAGCTAAAAATTTCAGAATTGCACCTTGCAATGTGGAGATATTACTGTTTGTGCATTTACAATATTCATTGATTTTTGCCATTGAAAAACGTCCAGAAATGTTTGAAGCTACTGACTGAATGAAAGGAGCTGGCATCTCACTCTCTTTGAATCTTCTTTATCATGCTAGGATTAACAGGAAAAAGCTAAAAATTTCAGAATTGCACCGTGCAATGTGGAGATATTACTGTTTGTGCATTTACAATATTCATTGATTTTTGCCATTGAAAAACATGTTTTTCATATACCAGAAATGTTTGAAGCTACTGACTGAATGAAAGGAGCTGGCATCTCACTCTCTTTGAATCTTCTTTATCATGCTAGGATTAGCAGGAAAAAGCAAAAAATTTCAGAATTGCACCTTGCAATGTGGAGATATTACTGTTTGTGCATTTACAATATTCATTGATTTTTGCCATTGAAAAACGTCCAGAAATGTTTGAAGCTACTGACTGAATGAAAGGAGCTGGCATCTCACTCTCTTTGAATCTTCTTTATCATGCTAGGATTAGCAGGAAAAAGCAAAAAATTTCAGAATTGCACCTTGCAATGTGGAGATATTACTGTTTGTGCATTTACAATATTCATTGATTTTTGCCATTGAAAAACGTCCAGAAATGTTTGAAGCTACTGACTGAATGAAAGGAGCTGGCATCTCACTCTCTTTGAATCTTCTTTATCATGCTAGGATTAACAGGAAAAAGCTAAAAATTTCAGAATTGCACCTTGCAATGTGGAGATATTACTGTTTGTGCATTTATAATATTCATTGATTTTTGCCATTGAAAAACATGTTTTTCATATACCAGAAATGTTTGAAGCTACTGACTGAATGAAAGGAGCTGGCATCTCACTCTCTTTGAATCTTCTTTATCATGCTAGGATTAGCAGGAAAAAGCTAAAAATTTCAGAATTGCACCTTGCAATGTGGAGATATTACTGTTTGTGCATTTACAATATTCATTGATTTTTGCCATTGAAAAACGTCCAGAAATGTTTGAAGCTACTGACTGAATGAAAGGAGCTGGCATCTCTCTCTCTTTGAATCTTCTTTATCATGCTAGGATTAACAGGAAAAAGCTAAAAATTTCAGAATTGCACCTTGCAATGTGGAGATATTACTGTTTGTGCATTTACAATATTCATTGATTTTTGCCATTGAAAAACGTCCAGAAATGTTTGAAGCTACTGACTGAATGAAAGGAGCTGGCATCTCACTCTCTTTGAATCTTCTTTATCATGCTAGGATTAACAGGAAAAAGCTAAAAATTTCAGAATTGCACCTTGCAATGTGGAGATATTACTGTTTGTGCATTTACAATATTCATTGATTTTTGCCATTGAAAAACGTCCAGAAATGTTTGAAGCTACTGACTGAATGAAAGGAGCTGGCATCTCACTCTCTTTGAATCTTCTTTATCATGCTAGGATTAACAGGAAAAAGCTAAAAATTTCAGAATTGCACCTTGCAATGTGGAGATATTACTGTTTGTGCATTTACAATATTCATTGATTTTTGCCATTGAAAAACGTCCAGAAATGTTTGAAGCTACTGACTGAATGAAAGGAGCTGGCATCTCACTCTCTTTGAATCTTCTTTATCATGCTAGGATTAACAGGAAAAAGCTAAAAATTTCAGAATTGCACCTTGCAATGTGGAGATATTACTGTTTGTGCATTTACAATATTCATTGATTTTTGCCATTGAAAAACATGTTTTTCATATACCAGAAATGTTTGAAGCTACTGACTGAATGAAAGGAGCTGGCATCTCACTCTCTTTGAATCTTCTTTATCATGCTAGGATTAACAGGAAAAAGCTAAAAATTTCAGAATTGCACCTTGCAATGTGGAGATATTACTGTTTGTGCATTTACAATATTCATTGATTTTTGCCATTGAAAAACATGTTTTTCATATACCAGAAATGTTTGAAGCTACTGACTGAATGAAAGGAGCTGGCATCTCACTCTCTTTGAATCTTCTTTATCATGCTAGGATTAGCAGGAAAAAGCTAAAAATTTCAGAATTGCACCGGGCAATGTGGAGATATTACTGTTTGTGCATTTACAATATTCATTGATTTTTGCCATTGAAAAACATGTCATGTTTTTCATATACCAGAAATGTTTGAAGCTACTGACTGAATGAAAGGAGCTGGCATCTCACTCTCTTTGAATCTTCTTTATCATGCTAGGATTAGCAGGAAAAAGCTAAAAATTTCAGAATTGCACCTTGCAATGTGGAGATATTACTGTTTGTGCATTTACAATATTCATTGATTTTTGCCATTGAAAATCATGTTTTTCATATACCAGAAATGTTTGAAGCTACTGACTGAATGAAAGGATCTGGCATCTCACTCTCTTTGAATCTTCTTTATCATGCTAGGATTAACAGGAAAAAGCAAAAAATTTCAGAATTGCACCTTGCAATGTGGAGATATTACTGTTTGTGCATTTACAATATTCATTGATTTTTGCCATTGAAAAACGTCCAGAAATGTTTGAAGCTACTGAATGAATGAAAGGAGCTGGCATCTCACTCTCTTTGAATCTTCTTTATCATGCTATGATTAGCAGGAAAAAGCTAAAAATTTCAGAATTGCACCGTGCAATGTGGAGATATTACTGTTTGTGCATTTACAATATTCATTGATTTTTGCCATTGAAAAACATGTTTTTCATATACCAGAAATGTTTGAAGCTACTGACTGAATGAAAGGAGCTGGCATCTCACTCTCTTTGAATCTTCTTTATCATGCTAGGATTAACAGGAAAAAGCAAAAAATTTCAGAATTGCACCTTGCAATGTGGAGATATTACTGTTTGTGCATTTACAATATTCATTGATTTTTGCCATTGAAAAACATGTTTTTCATATACCAGAAATGTTTGAAGCTACTGACTGAATGAAAGGAGCTGGCATCTCACTCTCTTTGAATCTTCTTTATCATGCTAGGATTAACAGGAAAAAGCTAAAAATTTCAGAATTGCACCGTGCAATGTGGAGATATTACTGTTTGTGCATTTACAATATTCATTGATTTTTGCCATTGAAAAACATGTTTTTCATATACCAGAAATGTTTGAAGCTACTGACTGAATGAAAGGAGCTGGCATCTCACTCTCTTTGAATCTTCTTTATCATGCTAGGATTAACAGGAAAAAGCAAAAAATTTCAGAATTGCACCGTGCAATGTGGAGATATTACTGTTTGTGCATTTACAATATTCATTGATTTTTGCCATTGAAAAACGTCCAGAAATGTTTGAAGCTACTGACTGAATGAAAGGAGCTGGCATCTCACTCTCTTTGAATCTTCTTTATCATGCTAGGATTAACAGGAAAAAGCTAAAAATTTCAGAATTGCACCGTGCAATGTGGAGATATTACTGTTTGTGCATTTACAATATTCATTGATTTTTGCCATTGAAAAACATGTTTTTCATATACCAGAAATGTTTGAAGCTACTGACTGAATGAAAGGAGCTGGCATCTCACTCTCTTTGAATCTTCTTTATCATGCTAGGATTAGCAGGAAAAAGCTAAAAATTTCAGAATTGCACCGTGCAATGTGGAGATATTACTGTTTGTGCATTTACAATATTCATTGATTTTTGCCATTGAAAAACATGTTTTTCATATACCAGAAATGTTTGAAGCTACTGACTGAATGAAAGGAGCTGGCATCTCACTCTCTTTGAATCTTCTTTATCATGCTAGGATTAGCAGGAAAAAGCTAAAAATTTCAGAATTGCACCGTGCAATGTGGAGATATTACTGTTTGTGCATTTACAATATTCATTGATTTTTGCCATTGAAAAACATGTTTTTCATATACCAGAAATGTTTGAAGCTACTGACTGAATGAAAGGAGCTGGCATCTCACTCTCTTTGAATCTTCTTTATCATGCTAGGATTAGCAGGAAAAAGCAAAAAATTTCAGAATTGCACCGTGCAATGTGGAGATATTACTGTTTGTGCATTTACAATATTCATTGATTTTTGCCATTGAAAAACATGTTTTTCATATACCAGAAATGTTTGAAGCTACTGACTGAATGAAAGGAGCTGGCATCTCACTCTCTTTGAATCTTCTTTATCATGCTAGGATTAACAGGAAAAAGCTAAAAATTTCAGAATTGCACCTTGCAATGTGGAGATATTACTGTTTGTGCATTTACAATATTCATTGATTTTTGCCATTGAAAAACGTCCAGAAATGTTTGAATCTACTGACTGAATGAAAGGAGCTGGCATCTCACTCTCTTTGAATCTTCTTTATCATGCTAGGATTAACAGGAAAAAGCTAAAAATTTCAGAATTGCACCGTGCAATGTGGAGATATTACTGTTTGTGCATTTACAATATTCATTGATTTTTGCCATTGAAAAACGTCCAGAAATGTTTGAAGCTACTGACTGAATGAAAGGAGCTGGCATCTCACTCTCTTTGAATCTTCTTTATCATGCTAGGATTAGCAGGAAAAAGCAAAAAATTTCAGAATTGCACCTTGCAATGTGGAGATATTACTGTTTGTGCATTTACAATATTCATTGATTTTTGCCATTGAAAAACATGTTTTTCATATACCAGAAATGTTTGAAGCTACTGACTGAATGAAAGGAGCTGGCATCTCACTCTCTTTGAATCTTCTTTATCATGCTAGGATTAGCAGGAAAAAGCTAAAAATTTCAGAATTGCACCGTGCAATGTGGAGATATTACTGTTTGTGCATTTACAATATTCATTGATTTTTGCCATTGAAAAACGTCCAGAAATGTTTGAAGCTACTGACTGAATGAAAGGAGCTGGCATCTCACTCTCTTTGAATCTTCTTTATCATGCTAGGATTAACAGGAAAAAGCTAAAAATTTCAGAATTGCACCGTGCAATGTGGAGATATTACTGTTTGTGCATTTACAATATTCATTGATTTTTGCCATTGAAAAACATGTTTTTCATATACCAGAAATGTTTGAAGCTACTGACTGAATGAAAGGAGCTGGCATCTCACTCTCTTTGAATCTTCTTTATCATGCTAGGATTAACAGGAAAAAGCTAAAAATTTCAGAATTGCACCTTGCAATGTGGGGATATTACTGTTTGTGCATTTACAATATTCATTGATTTTTGCCATTGAAAAACATGTTTTTCATATACCAGAAATGTTTGAAGCTACTGACTGAATGAAAGGAGCTGGCATCTCACTCTCTTTGAATCTTCTTTATCATGCTAGGATTAACAGGAAAAAGCAAAAAATTTCAGAATTGCACCTTGCAATGTGGAGATATTACTGTTTGTGCATTTACAATATTCATTGATTTTTGCCATTGAAAAACATGTTTTTCATATACCAGAAATGTTTGAAGCTACTGACTGAATGAAAGGAGCTGGCATCTCACTCTCTTTGAATCTTCTTTATCATGCTAGGATTAGCAGGAAAAAGCTAAAAATTTCAGAATTGCACCGTGCAATGTGGAGATATTACTGTTTGTGCATTTACAATATTCATTGATTTTTGCCATTGAAAAACGTCCAGAAATGTTTGAAGCTACTGACTGAATGAAAGGAGCTGGCATCTCACTCTCTTTGAATCTTCTTTATCATGCTAGGATTAACAGGAAAAAGCTAAAAATTTCAGAATTGCACCTTGCAATGTGGAGATATTACTGTTTGTGCATTTACAATATTCATTGATTTTTGCCATTGAAAAACATGTTTTTCATATACCAGAAATGTTTGAAGCTACTGACTGAATGAAAGGAGCTGGCATCTCACTCTCTTTGAATCTTCTTTATCATGCTAGGATTAGCAGGAAAAAGCTAAAAATTTCAGAATTGCACCTTGCAATGTGGAGATATTACTGTTTGTGCATTTACAATATTCATTGATTTTTGCCATTGAAAAACGTCCAGAAATGTTTGAAGCTACTGACTGAATGAAAGGAGCTGGCATCTCACTCTCTTTGAATCTTCTTTATCATGCTAGGATTAGCAGGAAAAGGCAAAAAATTTCAGAATTGCACCGTGCAATGTGGAGATATTACTGTTTGTGCATTTACAATATTCATTGATTTTTGCCATTGAAAAACATGTTTTTCATATACCAGAAATGTTTGAAGCTACTGACTGAATGAAAGGAGCTGGCATCTCACTCTCTTTGAATCTTCTTTATCATGCTAGGATTAACAGGAAAAAGCTAAAAATTTCAGAATTGCACCGTGCAATGTGGAGATATTACTGTTTGTGCATTTACAATATTCATTGATTTTTGCCATTGAAAAACGTCCAGAAATGTTTGAAGCTACTGACTGAATGAAAGGAGCTGGCATCTCACTCTCTTTGAATCTTCTTTATCATGCTAGGATTAGCAGGAAAAAGCAAAAAATTTCAGAATTGCACCGTGCAATGTGGAGATATTACTGTTTGTGCATTTACAATATTCATTGATTTTTGCCTTTGAAAAACATGTTTTTCATATACCAGAAATGTTTGAAGCTACTGACTGAATGAAAGGAGCTGGCATCTCACTCTCTTTGAATCTTCTTTATCATGCTAGGATTAACAGGAAAAAGCAAAAAATTTCAGAATTGCACCTTGCAATGTGGAGATATTACTGTTTGTGCATTTACAATATTCATTGATTTTTGCCATTGAAAAACGTCCAGAAATGTTTGAAGCTACTGACTGAATGAAAGGAGCTGGCATCTCACTCTCTTTGAATCTTCTTTATCATGCTAGGATTAGCAGGAAAAAGCTAAAAATTTCAGAATTGCACCGTGCAATGTGGAGATATTACTGTTTGTGCATTTACAATATTCATTGATTTTTGCCATTGAAAAACATGTTTTTCATATACCAGAAATGTTTGAAGCTACTGACTGAATGAAAGGAGCTGGCATCTCACTCTCTTTGAATCTTCTTTATCATGCTAGGATTAGCAGGAAAAAGCAAAAAATTTCAGAATTGCACCGTGCAATGTGGAGATATTACTGTTTGTGCATTTACAATATTCATTGATTTTTGCCATTGAAAAACGTCCAGAAATGTTTGAAGCTACTGACTGAATGAAAGGAGCTGGCATCTCACTCTCTTTGAATCTTCTTTATCATGCTAGGATTAACAGGAAAAAGCAAAAAATTTCAGAATTGCACCGTGCAATGTGGAGATATTACTGTTTGTGCATTTACAATATTCATTGATTTTTGCCATTGAAAAACATGTTTTTCATATACCAGAAATGTTTGAAGCTACTGACTGAATGAAAGGAGCTGGCATCTCACTCTCTTTGAATCTTCTTTATCATGCTAGGATTAACAGGAAAAAGCTAAAAATTTCAGAATTGCACCTTGCAATGTGGAGATATTACTGTTTGTGCATTTACAATATTCATTGATTTTTGCCATTGAAAAACATGTTTTTCATATACCAGAAATGTTTGAAGCTACTGACTGAATGAAAGGAGCTGGCATCTCACTCTCTTTGAATCTTCTTTATCATGCTAGGATTAACAGGAAAAAGCTAAAAATTTCAGAATTGCACCGTGCAATGTGGAGATATTACTGTTTGTGCATTTACAATATTCATTGATTTTTGCCATTGAAAAACATGTTTTTCATATACCAGAAATGTTTGAAGCTACTGACTGAATGAAAGGAGCTGGCATCTCACTCTCTTTGAATCTTCTTTATCATGCTAGGATTAGCAGGAAAAAGCTAAAAATTTCAGAATTGCACCGTGCAATGTGGAGATATTACTGTTTGTGCATTTACAATATTCATTGATTTTTGCCATTGAAAAACATGTTTTTCATATACCAGAAATGTTTGAAGCTACTGACTGAATGAAAGGAGCTGGCATCTCACTCTCTTTGAATCTTCTTTATCATGCTAGGATTAACAGGAAAAAGCTAAAAATTTCAGAATTGCACCTTGCAATGTGGAGATATTACTGTTTGTGCATTTACAATATTCATTGATTTTTGCCATTGAAAAACGTCCAGAAATGTTTGAAGCTACTGACTGAATGAAAGGAGCTGGCATCTCACTCTCTTTGAATCTTCTTTATCATGCTAGGATTAGCAGGAAAAAGCAAAAAATTTCAGAATTGCACCGTGCAATGTGGAGATATTACTGTTTGTGCATTTACAATATTCATTGATTTTTGCCATTGAAAAACATGTTTTTCATATACCAGAAATGTTTGAAGCTACTGACTGAATGAAAGGAGCTGGCATCTCACTCTCTTTGAATCTTCTTTATCATGCTAGGATTAGCAGGAAAAAGCAAAAAATTTCAGAATTGCACCGTGCAATGTGGAGATATTACTGTTTGTGCATTTACAATATTCATTGATTTTTGCCATTGAAAAACGTCCAGAAATGTTTGAAGCTACTGACTGAATGAAAGGAGCTGGCATCTCACTCTCTTTGAATCTTCTTTATCATGCTAGGATTAGCAGGAAAAAGCAAAAAATTTCAGAATTGCACCGTGCAATGTGGAGATATTACTGTTTGTGCATTTACAATATTCATTGATTTTTGCCATTGAAAAACATGTTTTTCATATACCAGAAATGTTT
Source organism: Phyllobates terribilis (assembly GCF_046119375.1). Taxonomy (NCBI): domain Eukaryota; kingdom Metazoa; phylum Chordata; class Amphibia; order Anura; family Dendrobatidae; genus Phyllobates; species Phyllobates terribilis. The sequence goes on from NW_027366195.1 coordinate 56,372, forward strand.
GAAGCTACTGACTGAATGAAAGGAGCTGGCATCTCACTCTCTTTGAATCTTCTTTATCATGCTAGGATTAGCAGGAAAAAGCAAAAAATTTCAGAATTGCACCGTGCAATGTGGAGATATTACTGTTTGTGCATTTACAATATTCATTGATTTTTGCCATTGAAAAACATGTTTTTCATATACCAGAAATGTTTGAAGCTACTGACTGAATGAAAGGAGCTGGCATCTCACTCTCTTTGAATCTTCTTTATCATGCTAGGATTAGCAGGAAAAAGCAAAAAATTTCAGAATTGCACCGTGCAATGTGGAGATATTACTGTTTGTGCATTTACAATATTCATTGATTTTTGCCATTGAAAAACATGTTTTTCATATACCAGAAATGTTTGAAGCTACTGACTGAATGAAAGGAGCTGGCATCTCACTCTCTTTGAATCTTCTTTATCATGCTAGGATTAACAGGAAAAAGCTAAAAATTTCAGAATTGCACCTTGCAATGTGGAGATATTACTGTTTGTGCATTTACAATATTCATTGATTTTTGCCATTGAAAAACATGTTTTTCATATACCAGAAATGTTTGAAGCTACTGACTGAATGAAAGGAGCTGGCATCTCACTCTCTTTGAATCTTCTTTATCATGCTAGGATTAGCAGGAAAAAGCAAAAAATTTCAGAATTGCACCGTGCAATGTGGAGATATTACTGTTTGTGCATTTACAATATTCATTGATTTTTGCCATTGAAAAACGTCCAGAAATGTTTGAAGCTACTGACTGAATGAAAGGAGCTGGCATCTCACTCTCTTTGAATCTTCTTTATCATGCTAGGATTAGCAGGAAAAAGCAAAAAATTTCAGAATTGCACCGTGCAATGTGGAGATATTACTGTTTGTGCATTTACAATATTCATTGATTTTTGCCATTGAAAAACATGTTTTTCATATACCAGAAATGTTTGAAGCTACTGACTGAATGAAAGGAGCTGGCATCTCACTCTCTTTGAATCTTCTTTATCATGCTAGGATTAGCAGGAAAAAGCAAAAAATTTCAGAATTGCACCGTGCAATGTGGAGATATTACTGTTTGTGCATTTACAATATTCATTGATTTTTGCCATTGAAAAACATGTTTTTCATATACCAGAAATGTTTGAAGCTACTGACTGAATGAAAGGAGCTGGCATCTCACTCTCTTTGAATCTTCTTTATCATGCTAGGATTAACAGGAAAAAGCAAAAAATTTCAGAATTGCACCTTGCAATGTGGAGATATTACTGTTTGTGCATTTACAATATTCATTGATTTTTGCCATTGAAAAACATGTTTTTCATATACCAGAAATGTTTGAAGCTACTGACTGAATGAAAGGAGCTGGCATCTCACTCTCTTTGAATCTTCTTTATCATGCTAGGATTAGCAGGAAAAAGCAAAAAATTTCAGAATTGCACCGTGCAATGTGGAGATATTACTGTTTGTGCATTTACAATATTCATTGATTTTTGCCATTGAAAAACGTCCAGAAATGTTTGAAGCTACTGACTGAATGAAAGGAGCTGGCATCTCACTCTCTTTGAATCTTCTTTATCATGCTAGGATTAGCAGGAAAAAGCAAAAAATTTCAGAATTGCACCGTGCAATGTGGAGATATTACTGTTTGTGCATTTACAATATTCATTGATTTTTGCCATTGAAAAACATGTTTTTCATATACCAGAAATGTTTGAAGCTACTGACTGAATGAAAGGAGCTGGCATCTCACTCTCTTTGAATCTTCTTTATCATGCTAGGATTAGCAGGAAAAAGCAAAAAATTTCAGAATTGCACCGTGCAATGTGGAGATATTACTGTTTGTGCATTTACAATATTCATTGATTTTTGCCATTGAAAAACGTCCAGAAATGTTTGAAGCTACTGACTGAATGAAAGGAGCTGGCATCTCACTCTCTTTGAATCTTCTTTATCATGCTAGGATTAGCAGGAAAAAGCAAAAAATTTCAGAATTGCACCGTGCAATTTGGAGATATTACTGTTTGTGCATTTACAATATTCATTGATTTTTGCCATTGAAAAACATGTTTTTCATATACCAGAAATGTTTGAAGCTACTGACTGAATGAAAGGAGCTGGCATCTAACTCTCTTTGAATCTTCTTTATCATGCTAGGATTAGCAGGAAAAAGCAAAAAATTTCAGAATTGCACCGTGCAATGTGGAGATATTACTGTTTGTGCATTTACAATATTCATTGATTTTTGCCATTGAAAAACATGTTTTTCATATACCAGAAATGTTTGAAGCTACTGACTGAATGAAAGGAGCTGGCATCTCACTCTCTTTGAATCTTCTTTATCATGCTAGGATTAGCAGGAAAAAGCTAAAAATTTCAGAATTGCACCGTGCAATGTGGAGATATTACTGTTTGTGCATTTACAATATTCATTGATTTTTGCCATTGAAAAACGTCCAGAAATGTTTGAAGCTACTGACTGAATGAAAGGAGCTGGCATCTCACTCTCTTTGAATCTTCTTTATCATGCTAGGATTAACAGGAAAAAGCTAAAAATTTCAGAATTGCACCGTGCAATGTGGAGATATTACTGTTTGTGCATTTACAATATTCATTGATTTTTGCCATTGAAAAACATGTTTTTCATATACCAGAAATGTTTGAAGCTACTGACTGAATGAAAGGAGCTGGCATCTCACTCTCTTTGAATCTTCTTTATCATGCTAGGATTAGCAGGAAAAAGCAAAAAATTTCAGAATTGCACCGTGCAATGTGGAGATATTACTGTTTGTGCATTTACAATATTCATTGATTTTTGCCATTGAAAAACATGTTTTTCATATACCAGAAATGTTTGAAGCTACTGACTGAATGAAAGGAGCTGGCATCTCACTCTCTTTGAATCTTCTTTATCATGCTAGGATTAACAGGAAAAAGCTAAAAATTTCAGAATTGCACCTTGCAATGTGGAGATATTACTGTTTGTGCATTTACAATATTCATTGATTTTTGCCATTGAAAAACATGTTTTTCATATACCAGAAATGTTTGAAGCTACTGACTGAATGAAAGGAGCTGGCATCTCACTCTCTTTGAATCTTCTTTATCATGCTAGGATTAGCAGGAAAAAGCAAAAAATTTCAGAATTGCACCGTGCAATGTGGAGATATTACTGTTTGTGCATTTACAATATTCATTGATTTTTGCCATTGAAAAACGTCCAGAAATGTTTGAAGCTACTGACTGAATGAAAGGAGCTGGCATCTCACTCTCTTTGAATCTTCTTTATCATGCTAGGATTAGCAGGAAAAAGCAAAAAATTTCAGAATTGCACCGTGCAATGTGGAGATATTACTGTTTGTGCATTTACAATATTCATTGATTTTTGCCATTGAAAAACATGTTTTTCAAATACCAGAAATGTTTGAAGCTACTGACTGAATGAAAGGAGCTGGCATCTCACTCTCTTTGAATCTTCTTTATCATGCTAGGATTAACAGGAAAAAGCTAAAAATTTCAGAATTGCACCTTGCAATGTGGAGATATTACTGTTTGTGCATTTACAATATTCATTGATTTCTGCCATTGAAAAACATGTTTTTCATATACCAGAAATGTTTGAAGCTACTGACTGAATGAAAGGAGCTGGCATCTCACTCTCTTTGAATCTTCTTTATCATGCTAGGATTAGCAGGAAAAAGCAAAAAATTTCAGAATTGCACCTTGCAATGTGGAGATATTACTGTTTGTGCATTTACAATATTCATTGATTTTTGCCATTGAAAAACGTCCAGAAATGTTTGAAGCTACTGACTGAATGAAAGGAGCTGGCATCTCACTCTCTTTGAATCTTCTTTATCATGCTAGGATTAGCAGGAAAAAGCAAAAAATTTCAGAATTGCACCGTGCAATGTGGAGATATTACTGTTTGTGCATTTACAATATTCATTGATTTTTGCCATTGAAAAACATGTTTTTCATATACCAGAAATGTTTGAAGCTACTGACTGAATGAAAGGAGCTGGCATCTCACTCTCTTTGAATCTTCTTTATCATGCTAGGATTAGCAGGAAAAAGCAAAAAATTTCAGAATTGCACCGTGCAATGTGGAGATATTACTGTTTGTGCATTTACAATATTCATTGATTTTTGCCATTGAAAAACGTCCAGAAATGTTTGAAGCTACTGACTGAATGAAAGGAGCTGGCATCTCACTCTCTTTGAATCTTCTTTATCATGCTAGGATTAGCAGGAAAAAGCAAAAAATTTCAGAATTGCACCGTGCAATGTGGAGATATTACTGTTTGTGCATTTACAATATTCATTGATTTTTGCCATTGAAAAACATGTTTTTCATATACCAGAAATGTTTGAAGCTACTGACTGAATGAAAGGAGCTGGCATCTCACTCTCTTTGAATCTTCTTTATCATGCTAGGATTAGCAGGAAAAAGCAAAAAATTTCAGAATTGCACCGTGCAATGTGGAGATATTACTGTTTGTGCATTTACAATATTCATTGATTTTTGCCATTGAAAAATTTTTTTTCATATACCAGAAATGTTTGAAGCTACTGACTGAATGAAAGGAGCTGGCATCTCACTCTCTTTGAATCTTCTTTATCATGCTAGGATTAGCAGGAAAAAGCTAAAAATTTCAGAATTGCACCGTGCAATGTGGAGATATTACTGTTTGTGCATTTACAATATTCATTGATTTTTGCCATTGAAAAACGTCCAGAAATGTTTGAAGCTACTGACTGAATGAAAGGAGCTGGCATCTCACTCTCTTTGAATCTTCTTTATCATGCTAGGATTAACAGGAAAAAGCTAAAAATTTCAGAATTGCACCGTGCAATGTGGAGATATTACTGTTTGTGCATTTACAATATTCATTGATTTTTGCCATTGAAAAACATGTTTTTCATATACCAGAAATGTTTGAAGCTACTGACTGAATGAAAGGAGCTGGCATCTCACTCTCTTTGAATCTTCTTTATCATGCTAGGATTAGCAGGAAAAAGCAAAAAATTTCAGAATTGCACCGTGCAATGTGGAGATATTACTGTTTGTGCATTTACAATATTCATTGATTTTTGCCATTGAAAAACATGTTTTTCATATACCAGAAATGTTTGAAGCTACTGACTGAATGAAGGGAGCTGGCATCTCACTCTCTTTGAATCTTCTTTATCATGCTAGGATTAACAGGAAAAAGCTAAAAATTTCAGAATTGCACCTTGCAATGTGGAGATATTACTGTTTGTGCATTTACAATATTCATTGATTTTTGCCATTGAAAAACATGTTTTTCATATACCAGAAATGTTTGAAGCTACTGACTAAATGAAAGGAGCTGGCATCTCACTCTCTTTGAATCTTCTTTATCATGCTAGGATTAGCAGGAAAAAGCAAAAAATTTCAGAATTGCACCGTGCAATGTGGAGATATTACTGTTTGTGCATTTACAATATTCATTGATTTTTGCCATTGAAAAACGTCCAGAAATGTTTGAAGCTACTGACTGAATGAAAGGAGCTGGCATCTCACTCTCTTTGAATCTTCTTTATCATGCTAGGATTAGCAGGAAAAAGCAAAAAATTTCAGAATTGCACCGTGCAATGTGGAGATATTACTGTTTGTGCATTTACAATATTCATTGATTTTTGCCATTGAAAAACATGTTTTTCATATACCAGAAATGTTTGAAGCTACTGACTGAATGAAAGGAGCTGGCATCTCACTCTCTTTGAATCTCCTTTATCATGCTAGGATTAGCAGGAAAAAGCAAAAAATTTCAGAATTGCACCTTGCAATGTGGAGATATTACTGTTTGTGCATTTACAATATTCATTGATTTTTGCCATTGAAAAACATGTTTTTCATATACCAGAAATGTTTGAAGCTACTGACTGAATGAAAGGAGCTGGCATCTCACTCTCTTTGAATCTTCTTTATCATGCTAGGATTAGCAGGAAAAAGCTAAAAATTTCAGAATTGCACCGTGCAATGTGGAGATATTACTGTTTGTGCATTTACAATATTCATTGATTTTTGCCATTGAAAAACATGTTTTTCATATACCAGAAATGTTTGAAGCTACTGACTGAATGAAAGGAGCTGGCATCTCACTCTCTTTGAATCTTCTTTATCATGCTAGGATTAGCAGGAAAAAGCAAAAAATTTCAGAATTGCACCTTGCAATGTGGAGATATTACTGTTTGTGCATTTACAATATTCATTGATTTTTGCCATTGAAAAACGTCCAGAAATGTTTGAAGCTACTGACTGAATGAAAGGAGCTGGCATCTCACTCTCTTTGAATCTTCTTTATCATGCTAGGATTAGCAGGAAAAAGCAAAAAATTTCAGAATTGCACCGTGCAATGTGGAGATATTACTGTTTGTGCATTTACAATATTCATTGATTTTTGCCATTGAAAAACATGTTTTTCATATACCAGAAATGTTTGAAGCTACTGACTGAATGAAAGGAGCTGGCATCTCACTCTCTTTGAATCTTCTTTATCATGCTAGGATTAACAGGAAAAAGCAAAAAATTTCAGAATTGCACCTTGCAATGTGGAGATATTACTGTTTGTGCATTTACAATATTCATTGATTTTTGCCATTGAAAAACATGTTTTTCATATACCAGAAATGTTTGAAGCTACTGACTGAATGAAAGGAGCTGGCATCTCACTCTCTTTGAATCTTCTTTATCATGCTAGGATTAACAGGAAAAAGCTAAAAATTTCAGAATTGCACCGTGCAATGTGGAGATATTACTGTTTGTGCATTTACAATATTCATTGATTTTTGCCATTGAAAAACATGTTTTTCATATACCAGAAATGTTTGAAGCTACTGACTGAATGAAAGGAGCTGGCATCTCACTCTCTTTGAATCTTCTTTATCATGCTAGGATTAGCAGGAAAAAGCAAAAAATTTCAGAATTGCACCTTGCAATGTGGAGATATTACTGTTTGTGCATTTACAATATTCATTGATTTTTGCCATTGAAAAACGTCCAGAAATGTTTGAAGCTACTGACTGAATGAAAGGAGCTGGCATCTCACTCTCTTTGAATCTTCTTTATCATGCTAGGATTAGCAGGAAAAAGCAAAAAATTTCAGAATTGCACCGTGCAATGTGGAGATATTACTGTTTGTGCATTTAGAATATTCATTGATTTTTGCCATTGAAAAACATGTTTTTCATATACCAGAAATGTTTGAAGCTACTGACTGAATGAAAGGAGCTGGCATCTCACTCTCTTTGAATCTTCTTTATCATGCTAGGATTAGCAGGAAAAAGCTAAAAATGTCAGAATTGCACCGTGCAATGTGGAGATATTACTGTTTGTGCATTTACAATATTCATTGATTTTTGCCATTGAAAAACATGTTTTTCATATACCAGAAATGTTTGAAGCTACTGACTGAATGAAAGGAGCTGGCATCTCACTCTCTTTGAATCTTCTTTATCATGCTAGGATTAGCAGGAAAAAGCAAAAAATTTCAGAATTGCACCGTGCAATGTGGAGATATTACTGTTTGTGCATTTACAATATTCATTGATTTTTGCCATTGAAAAACGTCCAGAAATGTTTGAAGCTACTGACTGAATGAAAGGAGCTGGCATCTCACTCTCTTTGAATCTTCTTTATCATGCTAGGATTAACAGGAAAAAGCAAAAAATTTCAGAATTGCACCTTGCAATGTGGAGATATTACTGTTTGTGCATTTACAATATTCATTGATTTTTGCCATTGAAAAACATGTTTTTCATATACCAGAAATGTTTGAAGCTACTGACTGAATGAAAGGAGCTGGCATCTCACTCTCTTTGAATCTTCTTTATCATGCTAGGATTAACAGGAAAAAGCAAAAAATTTCAGAATTGCACCGTGCAATGTGGAGATATTACTGTTTGTGCATTTACAATATTCATTGATTTTTGCCATTGAAAAACGTCCAGAAATGTTTGAAGCTACTGACTGAATGAAAGGAGCTGGCATCTCACTCTCTTTGAATCTTCTTTATCATGCTAGGATTAGCAGGAAAAAGCTAAAAATTTCAGAATTGCACCGTGCAATGTGGAGATATTACTGTTTGTGCATTTACAATATTCATTGATTTTTGCCATTGAAAAACATGTTTTTCATATACCAGAAATGTTTGAAGCTACTGACTGAATGAAAGGAGCTGGCATCTCACTCTCTTTGAATCTTCTTTATCATGCTAGGATTAGCAGGAAAAAGCTAAAAATTTCAGAATTGCACCGTGCAATGTGGAGATATTACTGTTTGTGCATTTACAATATTCATTGATTTTTGCCATTGAAAAACATGTTTTTCATATACCAGAAATGTTTGAAGCTACTGACTGAATGAAAGGAGCTGGCATCTCACTCTCTTTGAATCTTCTTTATCATGCTAGGATTAACAGGAAAAAGCTAAAAATTTCAGAATTGCACCGTGCAATGTGGAGATATTACTGTTTGTGCATTTACAATATTCATTGATTTTTGCCATTGAAAAACGTGTTTTTCATATACCAGAAATGTTTGAAGCTACTGACTGAATGAAAGGAGCTGGCATCTCACTCTCTTTGAATCTTCTTTATCATGCTAGGATTAGCAGGAAAAAGCAAAAAATTTCAGAATTGCACCTTGCAATGTGGAGATATTACTGTTTGTGCATTTACAATATTCATTGATTTTTGCCATTGAAAAACGTCCAGAAATGTTTGAAGCTACTGACTGAATGAAAGGAGCTGGCATCTCACTCTCTTTGAATCTTCTTTATCATGCTAGGATTAGCAGGAAAAAGCAAAAAATTTCAGAATTGCACCGTGCAATGTGGAGATATTACTGTTTGTGCATTTACAATATTCATTGATTTTTGCCATTGAAAAACATGTTTTTCATATACCAGAAATGTTTGAAGCTACTGACTGAATGAAAGGAGCTGGCATCTCACTCTCTTTGAATCTTCTTTATCATGCTAGGATTAACAGGAAAAAGCAAAAAATTTCAGAATTGCACCTTGCAATGTGGAGATATTACTGTTTGTGCATTTACAATATTCATTGATTTTTGCCATTGAAAAACATGTTTTTCATATACCAGAAATGTTTGAAGCTACTGACTGAATGAAAGGAGCTGGCATCTCACTCTCTTTGAATCTTCTTTATCATGCTAGGATTAACAGGAAAAAGCTAAAAATTTCAGAATTGCACCGTGCAATGTGGAGATATTACTGTTTGTGCATTTACAATATTCATTGATTTTTGCCATTGAAAAACATGTTTTTCATATACCAGAAATGTTTGAAGCTACTGACTGAATGAAAGGAGCTGGCATCTCACTCTCTTTGAATCTTCTTTATCATGCTAGGATTAGCAGGAAAAAGCAAAAAATTTCAGAATTGCACCTTGCAATGTGGAGATATTACTGTTTGTGCATTTACAATATTCATTGATTTTTGCCATTGAAAAACGTCCAGAAATGTTTGAAGCTACTGACTGAATGAAAGGAGCTGGCATCTCACTCTCTTTGAATCTTCTTTATCATGCTAGGATTAGCAGGAAAAAGCAAAAAATTTCAGAATTGCACCGTGCAATGTGGAGATATTACTGTTTGTGCATTTACAATATTCATTGATTTTTGCCATTGAAAAACATGTTTTTCATATACCAGAAATGTTTGAAGCTACTGACTGAATGAAAGGAGCTGGCATCTCACTCTCTTTGAATCTTCTTTATCATGCTAGGATTAGCAGGAAAAAGCTAAAAATGTCAGAATTGCACCGTGCAATGTGGAGATATTACTGTTTGTGCATTTACAATATTCATTGATTTTTGCCATTGAAAAACATGTTTTTCATATACCAGAAATGTTTGAAGCTACTGACTGAATGAAAGGAGCTGGCATCTCACTCTCTTTGAATCTTCTTTATCATGCTAGGATTAGCAGGAAAAAGCAAAAAATTTCAGAATTGCACCGTGCAATGTGGAGATATTACTGTTTGTGCATTTACAATATTCATTGATTTTTGCCATTGAAAAACGTCCAGAAATGTTTGAAGCTACTGACTGAATGAAAGGAGCTGGCATCTCACTCTCTTTGAATCTTCTTTATCATGCTAGGATTAACAGGAAAAAGCTAAAAATTTCAGAATTGCACCGTGCAATGTGGAGATATTACTGTTTGTGCATTTACAATATTCATTGATTTTTGCCATTGAAAAACGTGTTTTTCATATACCAGAAATGTTTGAAGCTACTGACTGAATGAAAGGAGCTGGCATCTCACTCTCTTTGAATCTTCTTTATCATGCTAGGATTAGCAGGAAAAAGCAAAAAATTTCAGAATTGCACCTTGCAATGTGGAGATATTACTGTTTGTGCATTTACAATATTCATTGATTTTTGCCATTGAAAAACGTCCAGAAATGTTTGAAGCTACTGACTGAATGAAAGGAGCTGGCATCTCACTCTCTTTGAATCTTCTTTATCATGCTAGGATTAGCAGGAAAAAGCAAAAAATTTCAGTATTGCACCGTGCAATGTGGAGATATTACTGTTTGTGCATTTACAATATTCATTGATTTTTGCCATTGAAAAACATGTTTTTCATATACCAGAAATGTTTGAAGCTACTGACTGAATGAAAGGAGCTGGCATCTCACTCTCTTTGAATCTTCTTTATCATGCTAGGATTAACAGGAAAAAGCAAAAAATTTCAGAATTGCACCTTGCAATGTGGAGATATTACTGTTTGTGCATTTACAATATTCATTGATTTTTGCCATTGAAAAACATGTTTTTCATATACCAGAAATGTTTGAAGCTACTGACTGAATGAAAGGAGCTGGCATCTCACTCTCTTTGAATCTTCTTTATCATGCTAGGATTAGCAGGAAAAAGCTAAAAATTTCAGAATTGCACCGTGCAATGTGGAGATATTACTGTTTGTGCATTTACAATATTCATTGATTTTTGCCATTGAAAAACATGTTTTTCATATACCAGAAATGTTTGAAGCTACTGACTGAATGAAAGGAGCTGGCATCTCACTCTCTTTGAATCTTCTTTATCATGCTAGGATTAGCAGGAAAAAGCAAAAAATTTCAGAATTGCACCTTGCAATGTGGAGATATTACTGTTTGTGCATTTACAATATTCATTGATTTTTGCCATTGAAAAACGTCCAGAAATGTTTGAAGCTACTGACTGAATGAAAGGAGCTGGCATCTCACTCTCTTTGAATCTTCTTTATCATGCTAGGATTAGCAGGAAAAAGCAAAAAATTTCAGAATTGCACCGTGCAATGTGGAGATATTACTGTTTGTGCATTTACAATATTCATTGATTTTTGCCATTGAAAAACATGTTTTTCATATACCAGAAATGTTTGAAGCTACTGACTGAATGAAAGGAGCTGGAATCTCACTCTCTTTGAATCTTCTTTATCATGCTAGGATTAGCAGGAAAAAGCTAAAAATGTCAGAATTGCACCGTGCAATGTGGAGATATTACTGTTTGTGCATTTACAATATTCATTGATTTTTGCCATTGAAAAACATGTTTTTCATATACCAGAAATGTTTGAAGCTACTGACTGAATGAAAGGAGCTGGCATCTCACTCTCTTTGAATCTTCTTTATCATGCTAGGATTAGCAGGAAAAAGCAAAAAATTTCAGAATTGCACCGTGCAATGTGGAGATATTACTGTTTGTGCATTTACAATATTCATTGATTTTTGCCATTGAAAAACGTCCAGAAATGTTTGAAGCTACTGACTGAATGAAAGGAGCTGGCATCTCACTCTCTTTGAATCTTCTTTATCATGCTAGGATTAACAGGAAAAAGCAAAAAATTTCAGAATTGCACCTTGCAATGTGGAGATATTACTGTTTGTGCATTTACAATATTCATTGATTTTTGCCATTGAAAAACATGTTTTTCATATACCAGAAATGTTTGAAGCTACTGACTGAATGAAAGGAGCTGGCATCTCACTCTCTTTGAATCTTCTTTATCATGCTAGGATTAACAGGAAAAAGCAAAAAATTTCAGAATTGCACCGTGCAATGTGGAGATATTACTGTTTGTGCATTTACAATATTCATTGATTTTTGCCATTGAAAAACGTCCAGAAATGTTTGAAGCTACTGACTGAATGAAAGGAGCTGGCATCTCACTCTCTTTGAATCTTCTTTATCATGCTAGGATTAGCAGGAAAAAGCTAAAAATTTCAGAATTGCACCGTGCAATGTGGAGATATTACTGTTTGTGCATTTACAATATTCATTGATTTTTGCCATTGAAAAACATGTTTTTCATATACCAGAAATGTTTGAAGCTACTGACTGAATGAAAGGAGCTGGCATCTCACTCTCTTTGAATCTTCTTTATCATGCTAGGATTAGCAGGAAAAAGCTAAAAATTTCAGAATTGCACCGTGCAATGTGGAGATATTACTGTTTGTGCATTTACAATATTCATTGATTTTTGCCATTGAAAAACATGTTTTTCATATACCAGAAATGTTTGAAGCTACTGACTGAATGAAAGGAGCTGGCATCTCACTCTCTTTGAATCTTCTTTATCATGCTAGGATTAACAGGAAAAAGCTAAAAATTTCAGAATTGCACCGTGCAATGTGGAGATATTACTGTTTGTGCATTTACAATATTCATTGATTTTTGCCATTGAAAAACGTGTTTTTCATATACCAGAAATGTTTGAAGCTACTGACTGAATGAAAGGAGCTGGCATCTCACTCTCTTTGAATCTTCTTTATCATGCTAGGATTAGCAGGAAAAAGCAAAAAATTTCAGAATTGCACCTTGCAATGTGGAGATATTACTGTTTGTGCATTTACAATATTCATTGATTTTTGCCATTGAAAAACATGTTTTTCATATACCAGAAATGTTTGAAGCTACTGACTGAATGAAAGGAGCTGGCATCTCACTCTCTTTGAATCTTCTTTATCATGCTAGGATTAGCAGGAAAAAGCAAAAAATTTCAGAATTGCACCGTGCAATGTGGAGATATTACTGTTTGTGCATTTACAATATTCATTGATTTTTGCCATTGAAAAACGTCCAGAAATGTTTGAAGCTACTGACTGAATGAAAGGAGCTGGCATCTCACTCTCTTTGAATCTTCTTTATCATGCTAGGATTAGCAGGAAAAAGCTAAAAATTTCAGAATTGCACCGTGCAATGTGGAGATATTACTGTTTGTGCATTTACAATATTCATTGATTTTTGCCATTGAAAAACATGTTTTTCATATACCAGAAATGTTTGAAGCTACTGACTGAATGAAAGGAGCTGGCATCTCACTCTCTTTGAATCTTCTTTATCATGCTAGGATTAGCAGGAAAAAGCTAAAAATTTCAGAATTGCACCGTGCAATGTGGAGATATTACTGTTTGTGCATTTACAATATTCATTGATTTTTGCCATTGAAAAACATGTTTTTCATATACCAGAAATGTTTGAAGCTACTGACTGAATGAAAGGAGCTGGCATCTCACTCTCTTTGAATCTTCTTTATCATGCTAGGATTAGCAGGAAAAAGCTAAAAATTTCAGAATTGCACCGTGCAATGTGGAGATATTACTGTTTGTGCATTTACAATATTCATTGATTTTTGCCATTGAAAAACGTGTTTTTCATATACCAGAAATGTTTGAAGCTACTGACTGAATGAAAGGAGCTGGCATCTCACTCTCTTTGAATCTTCTTTATCATGCTAGGATTAGCAGGAAAAAGCAAAAAATTTCAGAATTGCACCTTGCAATGTGGAGATATTACTGTTTGTGCATTTACAATATTCATTGATTTTTGCCATTGAAAAACATGTTTTTCATATACCAGAAATGTTTGAAGCTACTGACTGAATGAAAGGAGCTGGCATCTCACTCTCTTTGAATCTTCTTTATCATGCTAGGATTAGCAGGAAAAAGCAAAAAATTTCAGAATTGCACCGTGCAATGTGGAGATATTACTGTTTGTGCATTTACAATATTCATTGATTTTTGCCATTGAAAAACGTCCAGAAATGTTTGAAGCTACTGACTGAATGAAAGGAGCTGGCATCTCACTCTCTTTGAATCTTCTTTATCATGCTAGGATTAGCAGGAAAAAGCTAAAAATTTCAGAATTGCACCGTGCAATGTGGAGATATTACTGTTTGTGCATTTACAATATTCATTGATTTTTGCCATTGAAAAACATGTTTTTCATATACCAGAAATGTTTGAAGCTACTGACTGAATGAAAGGAGCTGGCATCTCACTCTCTTTGAATCTTCTTTATCATGCTAGGATTAGCAGGAAAAAGCTAAAAATTTCAGAATTGCACCGTGCAATGTGGAGATATTACTGTTTGTGCATTTACAATATTCATTGATTTTTGCCATTGAAAAACATGTTTTTCATATACCAGAAATGTTTGAAGCTACTGACTGAATGAAAGGAGCTGGCATCTCACTCTCTTTGAATCTTCTTTATCATGCTAGGATTAGCAGGAAAAAGCAAAAAATTTCAGAATTGCACCTTGCAATGTGGAGATATTACTGTTTGTGCATTTACAATATTCATTGATTTTTGCCATTGAAAAACATGTTTTTCATATACCAGAAATGTTTGAAGCTACTGACTGAATGAAAGGAGCTGGCATCTCACTCTCTTTGAATCTTCTTTATCATGCTAGGATTAGCAGGAAAAAGCAAAAAATTTCAGAATTGCACCGTGCAATGTGGAGATATTACTGTTTGTGCATTTACAATATTCATTGATTTTTGCCATTGAAAAACGTCCAGAAATGTTTGAAGCTACTGACTGAATGAAAGGAGCTGGCATCTCACTCTCTTTGAATCTTCTTTATCATGCTAGGATTAGCAGGAAAAAGCTAAAAATTTCAGAATTGCACGGTGCAATGTGGAGATATTACTGTTTGTGCATTTACAATATTCATTGATTTTTGCCATTGAAAAACATGTTTTTCATATACCAGAAATGTTTGAAGCTACTGACTGAATGAAAGGAGCTGGCATCTCACTCTCTTTGAATCTTCTTTATCATGCTAGGATTAGCAGGAAAAAGCTAAAAATTTCAGAATTGCACCGTGCAATGTGGAGATATTACTGTTTGTGCATTTACAATATTCATTGATTTTTGCCATTGAAAAACATGTTTTTCATATACCAGAAATGTTTGAAGCTACTGACTGAATGAAAGGAGCTGGCATCTCACTCTCTTTGAATCTTCTTTATCATGCTAGGATTAACAGGAAAAAGCAAAAAATTTCAGAATTGCACCGTGCAATGTGGAGATATTACTGTTTGTGCATTTACAATATTCATTGATTTTTGCCATTGAAAAACATGTTTTTCATATACCAGAAATGTTTGAAGCTACTGACTGAATGAAAGGAGCTGGCATCTCACTCTCTTTGAATCTTCTTTATCATGCTAGGATTAGCAGGAAAAAGCTAAAAATTTCAGAATTGCACCGTGCAATGTGGAGATATTACTGTTTGTGCATTTACAATATTCATTGATTTTTGCCATTGAAAAACATGTTTTTCATATACCAGAAATGTTTGAAGCTACTGACTGAATGAAAGGAGCTGGCATCTCACTCTCTTTGAATCTTCTTTATCATGCTAGGATTAGCAGGAAAAAGCAAAAAATTCAGAATTGCACCTTGCAATGTGGAGATATTACTGTTTGTGCATTTACAATATTCATTGATTTTTGCCATTGAAAAACGTTTTTCATATCCCAGAAATGTTTGAAGCTACTGACTGAATGAAAGGAGCTGGCATCTCACTCTCTTTGAATCTTCTTTATCATGCTAGGATTAGCAGGAAAAAGCAAAAAATTTCAGAATTGCACCGTGCAATGTGGAGATATTACTGTTTGTGCATTTACAATATTCATTGATTTTTGCCATTGAAAAACATGTTTTTCATATACCAGAAATGTTTGAAGCTACTGACTGAATGAAAGGAGCTGGCATCTCACTCTCTTTGAATCTTCTTTATCATGCTAGGATTAGCAGGAAAAAGCTAAAAATTTCAGAATTGCACCGTGCAATGTGGAGATATTACTGTTTGTGCATTTACAATATTCATTGATTTTTGCCATTGAAAAACATGTTTTTCATATACCAGAAATGTTTGAAGCTACTGACTGAATGAAAGGAGCTGGCATCTCACTCTCTTTGAATCTTCTTTATCATGCTAGGATTAGCAGGAAAAAGCTAAAAATTTCAGAATTGCACCGTGCAATGTGGAGATATTACTGTTTGTGCATTTACAATATTCATTGATTTTTGCCATTGAAAAACATGTTTTTCATATACCAGAAATGTTTGAAGCTACTGACTGAATGAAAGGAGCTGGCATCTCACTCTCTTTGAATCTTCTTTATCATGCTAGGATTAGCAGGAAAAAGCAAAAAATTTCAGAATTGCACCGTGCAATGTGGAGATATTACTGTTTGTGCATTTACAATATTCATTGATTTTTGCCATTGAAAAACATGTTTTTCATATACCAGAAATGTTTGAAGCTACTGACTGAATGAAAGGAGCTGGCATCTCACTCTCTTTGAATCTTCTTTATCATGCTAGGATTAGCAGGAAAAAGCTAAAAATTTCAGAATTGCACCGTGCAATGTGGAGATATTACTGTTTGTGCATTTACAATATTCATTGATTTTTGCCATTGAAAAACATGTTTTTCATATACCAGAAATGTTTGAAGCTACTGACTGAATTAAAGGAGCTGGCATCTCACTCTCTTTGAATCTTCTTTATCATGCTAGGATTAGCAGGAAAAAGCAAAAAATTTCAGAATTGCACTTTGCAATGTGGAGATATTACTGTTTGTGCATTTACAATATTCATTGATTTTTGCCATTGAAAAACGTCCAGAAATGTTTGAAGCTACTGACTGAATGAAAGGAGCTGGCATCTCACTCTCTTTGAATCTTCTTTATCATGCTAGGATTAGCAGGAAAAAGCAAAAAATTTCAGAATTGCACCGTGCAATGTGGAGATATTACTGTTTGTGCATTTACAATATTCATTGATTTTTGCCATTGAAAAACATGTTTTTCATATACCAGAAATGTTTGAAGCTACTGACTGAATGAAAGGAGCTGGCATCTCACTCTCTTTGAATCTTCTTTATCATGCTAGGATTAACAGGAAAAAGCAAAAAATTTCAGAATTGCACCTTGCAATGTGGAGATATTACTGTTTGTGCATTTACAATATTCATTGATTTTTGCCATTGAAAAACATGTTTTTCATATACCAGAAATGTTTGAAGCTACTGACTGAATGAAAGGAGATGGCATCTCACTCTCTTTGAATCTTCTTTATCATGCTAGGATTAACAGGAAAAAGCTAAAAATTTCAGAATTGCACCGTGCAATGTGGAGATATTACTGTTTGTGCATTTACAATATTCATTGATTTTTGCCATTGAAAAACATGTTTTTCATATACCAGAAATGTTTGAAGCTACTGACTGAATGAAAGGAGCTGGCATCTCACTCTCTTTGAATCTTCTTTATCATGCTAGGATTAGCAGGAAAAAGCAAAAAATTTCAGAATTGCACCTTGCAATGTGGAGATATTACTGTTTGTGCATTTACAATATTCATTGATTTTTGCCATTGAAAAACGTCCAGAAATGTTTGAAGCTACTGACTGAATGAAAGGAGCTGGCATCTCACTCTCTTTGAATCTTCTTTATCATGCTAGGATTAGCAGGAAAAAGCAAAAAATTTCAGAATTGCACCGTGCAATGTGGAGATATTACTGTTTGTGCATTTACAATATTCATTGATTTTTGCCATTGAAAAACATGTTTTTCATATACCAGAAATGTTTGAAGCTACTGACTGAATGAAAGGAGCTGGCATCTCACTCTCTTTGAATCTTCTTTATCATGCTAGGATTAGCAGGAAAAAGCTAAAAATGTCAGAATTGCACCGTGCAATGTGGAGATATTACTGTTTGTGCATTTACAATATTCATTGATTTTTGCCATTGAAAAACATGTTTTTCATATACCAGAAATGTTTGAAGCTACTGACTGAATGAAAGGAGCTGGCATCTCACTCTCTTTGAATCTTCTTTATCATGCTAGGATTAGCAGGAAAAAGCAAAAAATTTCAGAATTGCACCGTGCAATGTGGAGATATTACTGTTTGTGCATTTACAATATTCATTGATTTTTGCCATTGAAAAACGTCCAGAAATGTTTGAAGCTACTGACTGAATGAAAGGAGCTGGCATCTCACTCTCTTTGAATCTTCTTTAACATGCTAGGATTAACAGGAAAAAGCAAAAAATTTCAGAATTGCACCTTGCAATGTGGAGATATTACTGTTTGTGCATTTACAATATTCATTGATTTTTGCCATTGAAAAACGTCCAGAAATGTTTGAAGCTACTGACTGAATGAAAGGAGCTGGCATCTCACTCTCTTTGAATCTTCTTTATCATGCTAGGATTAGCAGGAAAAAGCTAAAAATTTCAGAATTGCACCGTGCAATGTGGAGATATTACTGTTTGTGCATTTACAATATTCATTGATTTTTGCCATTGAAAAACATGTTTTTCATATACCAGAAATGTTTGAAGCTACTGACTGAATGAAAGGAGCTGGCATCTCACTCTCTTTGAATCTTCTTTATCATGCTAGGATTAGAAGGAAAAAGCTAAAAATTTCAGAATTGCACCGTGCAATGTGGAGATATTACTGTTTGTGCATTTACAATATTCATTGATTTTTGCCATTGAAAAACATGTTTTTCATATACCAGAAATGTTTGAAGCTACTGACTGAATGAAAGGAGCTGGCATCTCACTCTCTTTGAATCTTCTTTATCATGCTAGGATTAACAGGAAAAAGCTAAAAATTTCAGAATTGCACCGTGCAATGTGGAGATATTACTGTTTGTGCATTTACAATATTCATTGATTTTTGCCATTGAAAAACGTGTTTTTCATATACCAGAAATGTTTGAAGCTACTGACTGAATGAAAGGAGCTGGCATCTCACTCTCTTTGAATCTTCTTTATCATGCTAGGATTAGCAGGAAAAAGCAAAAAATTTCAGAATTGCACCTTGCAATGTGGAGATATTACTGTTTGTGCATTTACAATATTCATTGATTTTTGCCATTGAAAAACATGTTTTTCATATACCAGAAATGTTTGAAGCTACTGACTGAATGAAAGGAGCTGGCATCTCACTCTCTTTGAATCTTCTTTATCATGCTAGGATTAGCAGGAAAAAGCAAAAAATTTCAGAATTGCACCGTGCAATGTGGAGATATTACTGTTTGTGCATTTACAATATTCATTGATTTTTGCCATTGAAAAACGTCCAGAAATGTTTGAAGCTACTGACTGAATGAAAGGAGCTGGCATCTCACTCTCTTTGAATCTTCTTTATCATGCTAGGATTAGCAGGAAAAAGCTAAAAATTTCAGAATTGCACCGTGCAATGTGGAGATATTACTGTTTGTGCATTTACAATATTCATTGATTTTTGCCATTGAAAAACATGTTTTTCATATACCAGAAATGTTTGAAGCTACTGACTGAATGAAAGGAGCTGGCATCTCACTCTCTTTGAATCTTCTTTATCATGCTAGGATTAGCAGGAAAAAGCTAAAAATTTCAGAATTGCACCGTGCAATGTGGAGATATTACTGTTTGTGCATTTACAATATTCATTGATTTTTGCCATTGAAAAACATGTTTTTCATATACCAGAAATGTTTGAAGCTACTGACTGAATGAAAGGAGCTGGCATCTCACTCTCTTTGAATCTTCTTTATCATGCTAGGATTAACAGGAAAAAGCTAAAAATTTCAGAATTGCACCGTGCAATGTGGAGATATTACTGTTTGTGCATTTACAATATTCATTGATTTTTGCCATTGAAAAACATGTTTTTCATATACCAGAAATGTTTGAAGCTACTGACTGAATGAAAGGAGCTGGCATCTCACTCTCTTTGAATCTTCTTTATCATGCTAGGATTAGCAGGAAAAAGCAAAAAATTTCAGAATTGCACCTTGCAATGTGGAGATATTACTGTTTGTGCATTTACAATATTCATTGATTTTTGCCATTGAAAAACATGTTTTTCATATACCAGAAATGTTTGAAGCTACTGACTGAATGAAAGGAGCTGGCATCTCACTCTCTTTGAATCTTCTTTATCATGCTAGGATTAGCAGGAAAAAGCAAAAAATTTCAGAATTGCACCGTGCAATGTGGAGATATTACTGTTTGTGCATTTACAATATTCATTGATTTTTGCCATTGAAAAACGTCCAGAAATGTTTGAAGCTACTGACTGAATGAAAGGAGCTGGCATCTCACTCTCTTTGAATCTTCTTTATCATGCTAGGATTAGCAGGAAAAAGCAAAAAATTTCAGAATTGCACCGTGCAATGTGGAGATATTACTGTTTGTGCATTTACAATATTCATTGATTTTTGCCATTGAAAAACATGTTTTTCATATACCAGAAATGTTTGAAGCTACTGACTGAATGAAAGGAGCTGGCATCTCACTCTCTTTGAATCTTCTTTATCATGCTAGGATTAGCAGGAAAAAGCAAAAAATTTCAGAATTGCACCGTGCAATGTGGAGATATTACTGTTTGTGCATTTACAATATTCATTGATTTTTGCCATTGAAAAACATGTTTTTCATATACCAGAAATGTTTGAAGCTACTGACTGAATGAAAGGAGCTGGCATCTCACTCTCTTTGAATCTTCTTTATCATGCTAGGATTAGCAGGAAAAAGCTAAAAATTTCAGAATTGCACCGTGCAATGTGGAGATATTACTGTTTGTGCATTTACAATATTCATTGATTTTTGCCATTGAAAAACATGTTTTTCATATACCAGAAATGTTTGAAGCTACTGACTGAATGAAAGGAGCTGGCATCTCACTCTCTTTGAATCTTCTTTATCATGCTAGGATTAGCAGGAAAAAGCAAAAAATTCAGAATTGCACCTTGCAATGTGGAGATATTACTGTTTGTGCATTTACAATATTCATTGATTTTTGCCATTGAAAAACGTCCAGAAATGTTTGAAGCTACTGACTGAATGAAAGGAGCTGGCATCTCACTCTCTTTGAATCTTCTTTATCATGCTAGGATTAGCAGGAAAAAGCAAAAAATTTCAGAATTGCACCGTGCAATGTGGAGATATTACTGTTTGTGCATTTACAATATTCATTGATTTTTGCCATTGAAAAACATGTTTTTCATATACCAGAAATGTTTGAAGCTACTGACTGAATGAAAGGAGCTGGCATCTCACTCTCTTTGAATCTTCTTTATCATGCTAGGATTAGCAGGAAAAAGCTAAAAATTTCAGAATTGCACCGTGCAATGTGGAGATATTACTGTTTGTGCATTTACAATATTCATTGATTTTTGCCATTGAAAAACATGTTTTTCATATACCAGAAATGTTTGAAGCTACTGACTGAATGAAAGGAGCTGGCATCTCACTCTCTTTGAATCTTCTTTATCATGCTAGGATTAGCAGGAAAAAGCTAAAAATTTCAGAATTGCACCGTGCAATGTGGAGATATTACTGTTTGTGCATTTACAATATTCATTGATTTTTGCCATTGAAAAACATGTTTTTCATATACCAGAAATGTTTGAAGCTACTGACTGAATGAAAGGAGCTGGCATCTCACTCTCTTTGAATCTTCTTTATCATGCTAGGATTAGCAGGAAAAGCTAAAAATTTCAGAATTGCACCGTGCAATGTGGAGATATTACTGTTTGTGCATTTACAATATTCATTGATTTTTGCCATTGAAAAACATGTTTTTCATATACCAGAAATGTTTGAAGCTACTGACTGAATGAAAGGAGCTGGCATCTCACTCTCTTTGAATCTTCTTTATCATGCTAGGATTAGCAGGAAAAAGCAAAAAATTTCAGAATTGCACCGTGCAATGTGGAGATATTACTGTTTGTGCATTTACAATATTCATTGATTTTTGCCATTGAAAAACATGTTTTTCATATACCAGAAATGTTTGAAGCTACTGACTGAATGAAAGGAGCTGGCATCTCACTCTCTTTGAATCTTCTTTATCATGCTAGGATTAGCAGGAAAAAGCTAAAAATTTCAGAATTGCACCGTGCAATGTGGA
>NW_027366196.1:0-78586 GCF_046119375.1 Phyllobates terribilis
TACTGTTTGTGCATTTACAATATTCATTGATTTTTGCCATTGAAAAACATCATGTTATTCATATACCAGAAATGATTGAAGCTACTGACTGAATGAAAGGAGCTGGCATCTCACTCTCTTTGAATCTTCTTTATCATGCTAAGAGGAGCAGGAAAATGTAAAAAAATTTCAGAAATTGCACCTTGCAATGCGGAGAAATTACTGTTTGTGCATTTACAATATTCAATGATTTTTGCCATTTGAAAAACGTCCAGAAATGATTGAAGCTACTGACTGAACGAAAGGAGCTGGCATCTCACTCTCTTTGAATCTTCTTTATCATGCTAAGAGGAGCAGGAAAAAGCAAAAAATTTCAGAATTGCACCTTGCAATGCGGAGAAATTACTGTTTGTGCATTTACAATATTCATTGATTTTTGCCATTGAAAAACATCATGTTATTCATATACCAGAAATGTTTGAAGCTACTGACTGAATGAAAGGAGCTGGCATCTCACTCTCTTTGAATCTTCTTTATCATGCTAAGAGGAGCAGGAAAAAGCAAAAAATTTCAGAATTGCACCTTGCAATGCGGAGAAATTTCTGTTTGTGCATTTACAATATTCATTGATTTTTTGCCATTGAAAAACGTCCAGAAATGATTGAAGCTACTGACTGAATGAAAGGAGCTGGCATCTCACTCTCTTTGAATCTTCTTTACCATGCTAAGGGGAGCAGGAAAAAGCAAAAATTTCAGAATTGCACCTTGCAATGCGGAGAAATTACTGTTTGTGCATTTACAATATTCATTGATTTTTGCCATTGAAAAACGTCCAGAAATGATTGAAGCTACTGACTGAATGAAAGGAGCTGGCATCTCACTCTCTTTGAATCTTCTTTATCATGCTAAGAGGAGCAGGAAAAAGCAAAAAATTTCAGAATTGCACCTTACAATGCGGAGAAATTACAGTTTGTGCATTTACAATATTCATTGATTTTTGCCATTGAAAAACGTCCAGAAATGATTGAAGCTACTGACTGAATGAAAGGAGCTGGCATCTCACTCTCTTTGAATCTTCTTTATCATGCTAAGAGGAGCAGGAAAAAGCAAAAAAATTCAGAATTGCACCTTGCAATGCGGAGAAATTACTGTTTGTGCATTTACAATATTCATTGATTTTTGCCATTGAAAAACGTTCCAGAAATGATTGAAGCTACTGACTGAATGAAAGGAGCTGGCATCTCACTCTCTTTGAATTTTCTTTATCATGCTAAGAGGAGCAGAAAAAGCAAAAAATTTCAGAATTGCACCTTGCAATGCGGAGAAATTACAGTTTGTGCATTAACAATATTCATTGATTTTTGCCATTGAAAAACATGTTATTCATATACCAGAAATGTTTGAAGCTACTGACTGAATGAAAGGAGCTGGCACCTCACTCTCTTTGAATCTTCTTTATCATGCTAAGAGGAGCAGGAAAAAGCAAAAAATTTCAGAATTGCACCTTGCAATGCGGAGAAATTACTGTTTGTGCATTTACAATATTCATTGATTTTTGCCATTGAAAAAACGTCCAGAAATGATTGAAGCTACTGACTGAATGAAAGGAGCTGGCATCTCACTCTCTTTGAATCTTCTTTATCATGCTAAGAGGAGCAGGAAAAAGCAAAAAAATTTCAGAATTGCACCTTGCAATGCGGAGAAATTACTGTTTGTGCATTTACAATATTCATTGATTTTTGCCATTGAAAAACATCATGTTATTCATATACCAGAAATGTTTGAAGCTACTGATTGAATGAAAGGAGCTGGCATCTCACTCTCTTTGAATCTTCTTTATCATGCTAAGAGGAGCAGGAAAAAGCAAAAAATTTCAGAATTGCACCTTGCAATGCGGAGAAATTACTGTTTGTGCATTTACAATATTCATTGATTTTTGCCATTGAAAAACGTCCAGAAATGATTGAAGCTACTGACTGAATGAAAAGAGCTGGCATCTCACTCTCTTTGAATCTTCTTTATCATGCTAAGAGGAGCAGGAAAAAGCAAAAAATTTCAGAATTGCACCTTGCAATGCGGAGAAATTACAGTTTGTGCATTTACAATATTCATTGATTTTTGCCATTGAAAAACGTACAGAAATGATTGAAGCTACTGACTGAATGAAAGGAGCTGGCATCTCACTCTCTTTGAATCTTCTTTATCATGCTAAGAGGAGCAGGAAAAAGCAAAAAATTTCAGAATTGCTCCTTGCAATGCGGAGAAATTACTGTTTGTGCATTTACAATATTCATTGATTTTTGCCATTGAAAAAACATGTTATTCATATACCAGAAATGTTTGAAGCTACTGACTGAATGAAAGGAGCTGGCACCTCACTCTCTTTGAATCTTCTTTATCATGCTAAGAGGAGCAGGAAAAAGCAAAAATTTCAGAATTGCACCTTGCAATGCGGAGAAATTACTGTTTGTGCATTTACAATATTCATTGATTTTTGCCATTGAAAAACGTCCAGAAATGATTGAAGCTACTGACTGAATGAAAGGAGCTGGCATCTCACTCTCTTTGAATCTTCTTTATCATGCTAAGAGGAGCAGGAAAAAGCAAAAAATTTCAGAATTGCACCTTGCAATGCGGAGAAATTACTGTTTGTGCATTTACAATATTCATTGATTTTTGCCATTGAAAAACGTCCAGAAATGATTGAAGCTACTGACTGAATGAAAGGAGCTGGCATCTCACTCTCTTTGAATCTTCTTTATCATGCTAAGAGGAGCAGGAGAAAGCAAAAAATTTCAGAATTGCACCTTGCAATGCGGAGAAATTACTGTTTGTGCATTTACAATATTCATTGATTTTTGCCATTGAAAAACGTCCAGAAATGATTGAAGCTACTGACTGAATGAAAGGAGCTGGCATCTCACTCTCTTTGAATCTTCTTTATCATGCTAAGAGGAGCAGGAAAAAGCAAAAAATTTCAGAATTGCACCTTGCAATGCGGAGAAATAACTGTTTGTGCATTTACAATATTCATTGATTTTTGCCATTGAAAAACGTTATTCATATACCAGAAATGTTTGAAGCTACTGACTGAATGAAAGGAGCTGGCACCTCACTCTCTTTGAATCTTCTTTATCATGCTAAGAGGAGCAGGAATAAGCAAAAAATTTCAGAATTGCACCTTGCAATGCGGAAAAATTACTGTTTGTGCATTTACAATATTCATTGATTTTTGCCATTGAAAAACGTCCAGAAATGATTGAAGCTACTGACTGAATGAAAGGAGCTGGCATCTCACTCTCTTTGAATCTTCTTTATCATGCTAAGAGGAGCAGGAAAAAGCAAAAAATTTCAGAATTGCACCTTGCAATGCGGAGAAATTACTGTTTGTGCATTTACAAATTAATTGATTTTTGCCATTGAAAAACATCATGTTATTCATTTACCAGAAATGATTGAAGCTACTGACTGAATGTAAGGAGCTGGCATCTCACTCTCTTTGAATCTTCTTTATCATGCTAAGAGGAGCAGGAAAAAGCAAAAAATTTCAGAATTGCACCTTGCAATGCGGAGAAATTACTGTTTGTGCATTTACAATATTCATTGATTTTTGCCATTGAAAAACGTCCAGAAATGATTGAAGCTACTGACTGAATGAAAGGAGCTGGCATCTCACTCTCTTTGAATCTTCTTTATCATGCTAAGAGGAGCAGGAAAAAAGCAAAAAATTTCAGAATTGCACCTTGCAATGCGGAGAAATTACTGTTTGTGCATTTACAATATTCATTGATTTTTGCCATTGAAAAACATCATGTTATTCATATACCAGAAATGTTTGAAGCTACTGATTGAATGAAAGGAGCTGGCATCTCACTCTCTTTGAATCTTCTTTATCATGCTAAGAGGAGCAGGAAAAAGCAAAAAATTTCAGAATTGCACCTTGCAATGCGGAGAAATTACTGTTTGTGCATTTACAATATTCATTGATTTTTGCCATTGAAAAACGTCCAGAAATGATTGAAGCTACTGACTGAATGAAAAGAGCTGGCATCTCACTCTCTTTGAATCTTCTTTATCATGCTAAGAGGAGCAGGAAAAAGCAAAAAATTTCAGAATTGCACCTTGCAATGCGGAGAAATTACAGTTTGTGCATTTACAATATTCATTGATTTTTGCCATTGAAAAACGTCCAGAAATGATTGAAGCTACTGACTGAATGAAAGGAGCTGGCATCTCACTCTCTTTGAATCTTCTTTATCATGCTAAGAGGAGCAGGAAAAAGCAAAAAATTTCAGACTTGCACCTTGCAATGCGGAGAAATTACTGTTTGTGCATTTACAATATTTATTGATTTTTGCCATTGAAAAACATCATGTTATTCATATACCAGAAATGTTTGAAGCTACTGACTGAATGAAAGGAGCTGGCATCTCACTCTCTTTGAATCTTCTTTATCATGCTAAGAGGAGCAGGAAAAAGCAAAAAATTTCAGAATTGCACCTTGCAATGCGGAGAAATTACTGTTTGTGCATTTACAATATTCATTGATTTTTGCCATTGAAAAACGTCCAGAAATGATTGAAGCTACTGACTGAATGAAAGGAGCTGGCATCTCACTCTCTTTGAATCTTCTTTATCAAGTTAAGAGGAGCAGGAAAAAGCAAAAAATTTCAGAATTGCACCTTGCAATGCGGAGAAATTACTGTTTGTGCATTTACAATATTCATTGATTTTTGCCATTGAAAAACATGTTATTCATATACCAGAAATGTTTGAAGCTACTGACTGAATGAAAGGAGCTGGAACCTCACTCTCTTTGAATCTTCTTTATCATGCTAAGAGGAGCAGGAAAAAGCAAAAAATTTCAGAATTGCACCTTGCAATGCGGAGAAATTACTGTTTGTACATTTACAATATTCATTGATTTTTGCCATTGAAAAACGTCCAGAAATGATTGAAGCTACTGACTGAATGAAAGGAGCTGGCATCTCACTCACTTTGAATCTTCTTTATCATGCTAAGAGGAGCAGGAAAAAGCAAAAAATTTCAGAATTGCACCTTGCAATGCGGAGAAATTACTGTTTGTGCATTTACAATATTCATTGATTTTTGCCATTGAAAAACGTCCAGAAATGATTGAAGCTACTGACTGAATGAAAGGAGCTGGCATCTCACTCTCTTTGAATCTTCTTTATCATGCTAAGAGGAGCAGGAAAAAGCAAAAAATTTCAGAATTGCACCTTGCAATGCGGAGAAATTACTGTTTGTGCATTTACAATATTCATTGATTTTTGCCATTGAAAAACGTCCAGAAATGATTGAAGCTACTGACTGAATGAAAGGAGCTGGCATCTCACTCTCTTTGAATTTTCTTTATCATGCTAAGAGGAGCAGGAAAAAGCAAAAAATTTCAGAATTGCACCTTGCAATGCGGAGAAATTACTGTTTGTGCATTTACAATATTCATTGATTTTTGCCATTGAAAAACATGTTATTCATATACCAGAAATGTTTGAAGCTACTGACTGAATGAAAGGAGCTGGCACCTCACTCTCTTTGAATCTTCTTTATCATGCTAAGAGGAGCAGGATAAAGCAAAAAATTTCAGAATTGCACCTTGCAATGCGGAGAAATTACTGTTTGTGCATTTACAATATTCATTGATTTTTGCCATTGAAAAACGTCCAGAAATGATTGAAGCTACTGACTGAATGAAAGGAGCTGGCATCTCACTCTCTTTGAATCTTCTTTATCATGCTAAGAGGAGCTGGAAAAAGCAAAAAATTTCAGAATTGCACCTTGCAATGCGGAGAAATTACTGTTTGTGCATTTACAATATTCATTAATTTTTGCCATTGAAAAACATCATGTTATTCATATACCAGAAATGTTTGCAGCTACTGACTGAATGAAAGGAGCTGGCATCTCACTCTCTTTGAATCTTCTTTATCATGCTAAGAGGAGCAGGAAAAAGCAAAAAATTTCAGAATTGCACCTTGCAATGCGGAGAAATTACTGTTTGTGCATTTACAATATTCATTGATTTTTGCCATTGAAAAACGTCCAGAAATGATTGAAGCTACTGACTGAATGAAAGGAGCTGGCATCTCACTCTCTTTGAATCTTCTTTATCATGCTAAGAGGAGCAGGAAAAAGCAAAAAATTTCAGAATTGCACCTTGCAATGCGGAGAAATTACAGTTTGTGCATTTACAATATTCATTGATTTTTGCCATTGAAAAACGTCCAGAAATGATTGAAGCTACTGACTGAATGAAAGGAGCTGGCATCTCACTCTCTTTGAATCTTCTTTATCATGCTAAGAGGAGCAGGAAAAAGCAAAAATTTCAGAATTGCTCCTTGCAATGCGGAGAAATTACTGTTTGTGCATTTACAATATTCATTGATTTTTGCCATTGAAAAACATGTTATTCATATACCAGAAATGTTTGAAGCTACTGACTGAATGAAAGGAGCTGGCACCTCACTCTCTTTGAATCTTCTTTATCATGCTAAGAGGAGCAGGAAAAAGCAAAAAATTTCAGAATTGCACCTTGCAATGCGGAGAAATTACTGTTTGTGCATTTACAATATTCATTGATTTTTGCCATTGAAAAACGTCCAGAAATGATTGAAGCTACTGACTGAATGAAAGGAGCTGGCATCTCACTCTCTTTGAATCTTCTTTATCATGCTAAGAGGAGCAGGAAAAAGCAAAAAATTTCAGAATTGCACCTTGCAATGCGGAGAAATTACTGTTTGTGCATTTACAATATTCATTGATTTTTGCCATTGAAAAACATGTTATTCATATACCAGAAATGTTTGAAGCTACTGACTGAATGAAAGGAGCTGGCACCTCACTCTCTTTGAATCTTCTTTATCATGCTAAGAGGAGCAGGAAAAAGCAAAAATTTCAGAATTGCACCTTGCAATGCGGAGAAATTACTGTTTGTGCATTTACAATATTCATTGATTTTTGCCATTGAAAAACGTCCAGAAATGATTGAAGCTACTGACTGAATGAAAGGAGCTGGCATCTCACTCTCTTTGAATCTTCTTTATCATGCTAAGAGGAGCAGGAAAAAGCAAAAAATTTCAGAATTGCACCTTGCAATGCGGAGAAATTACTGTTTGTGCATTTACAATATTCATTGATTTTTGCCATTGAAAAACGTCCAGAAATGATTGAAGCTACTGACTGAATGAAAGGAGCTGGCATCTCACTCTCTTTGAATCTTCTTTATCATGCTAAGAGGAGCAGGAGAAAGCAAAAAATTTCAGAATTGCACCTTGCAATGCGGAGAAATTACTGTTTGTGCATTTACAATATTCATTGATTTTTGCCATTGAAAAACGTCCAGAAATGATTGAAGCTACTGACTGAATGAAAGGAGCTGGCATCTCACTCTCTTTGAATCTTCTTTATCATGCTAAGAGGAGCAGGAAAAAGCAAAAAATTTCAGAATTGCACCTTGCAATGCGGAGAAATAACTGTTTGTGCATTTACAATATTCATTGATTTTTGCCATTGAAAAACGTTATTCATATACCAGAAATGTTTGAAGCTACTGACTGAATGAAAGGAGCTGGCACCTCACTCTCTTTGAATCTTCTTTATCATGCTAAGAGGAGCAGGAATAAGCAAAAAATTTCAGAATTGCACCTTGCAATGCGGAAAAATTACTGTTTGTGCATTTACAATATTCATTGATTTTTGCCATTGAAAAACGTCCAGAAATGATTGAAGCTACTGACTGAATGAAAGGAGCTGGCATCTCACTCTCTTTGAATCTTCTTTATCATGCTAAGAGGAGCAGGAAAAAGCAAAAAATTTCAGAATTGCACCTTGCAATGCGGAGAAATTACTGTTTGTGCATTTACAAAATTAATTGATTTTTGCCATTGAAAAACATCATGTTATTCATTTACCAGAAATGATTGAAGCTACTGACTGAATGTAAGGAGCTGGCATCTCACTCTCTTTGAATCTTCTTTATCATGCTAAGAGGAGCAGGAAAAAGCAAAAAATTTCAGAATTGCACCTTGCAATGCGGAGAAATTACTGTTTGTGCATTTACAATATTCATTGATTTTTGCCATTGAAAAACGTCCAGAAATGATTGAAGCTACTGACTGAATGAAAGGAGCTGGCATCTCACTCTCTTTGAATCTTCTTTATCATGCTAAGAGGAGCAGGAAAAAGCAAAAAATTTCAGAATTGCACCTTGCAATGCGGAGAAATTACTGTTTGTGCATTTACAATATTCATTGATTTTTGCCATTGAAAAACATCATGTTATTCATATACCAGAAATGTTTGAAGCTACTGATTGAATGAAAGGAGCTGGCATCTCACTCTCTTTGAATCTTCTTTATCATGCTAAGAGGAGCAGGAAAAAGCAAAAAATTTCAGAATTGCACCTTGCAATGCGGAGAAATTACTGTTTGTGCATTTACAATATTCATTGATTTTTGCCATTGAAAAACGTCCAGAAATGATTGAAGCTACTGACTGAATGAAAAGAGCTGGCATCTCACTCTCTTTGAATCTTCTTTATCATGCTAAGAGGAGCAGGAAAAAGCAAAAAATTTCAGAATTGCACCTTGCAATGCGGAGAAATTACAGTTTGTGCATTTACAATATTCATTGATTTTTGCCATTGAAAAACGTCCAGAAATGATTGAAGCTACTGACTGAATGAAAGGAGCTGGCATCTCACTCTCTTTGAATCTTCTTTATCATGCTAAGAGGAGCAGGAAAAAGCAAAAAATTTCAGACTTGCACCTTGCAATGCGGAGAAATTACTGTTTGTGCATTTACAATATTTATTGATTTTTGCCATTGAAAAACATCATGTTATTCATATACCAGAAATGTTTGAAGCTACTGACTGAATGAAAGGAGCTGGCATCTCACTCTCTTTGAATCTTCTTTATCATGCTAAGAGGAGCAGGAAAAAGCAAAAAATTTCAGAATTGCACCTTGCAATGCGGAGAAATTACTGTTTGTGCATTTACAATATTCATTGATTTTTGCCATTGAAAAACGTCCAGAAATGATTGAAGCTACTGACTGAATGAAAGGAGCTGGCATCTCACTCTCTTTGAATCTTCTTTATCAAGTTAAGAGGAGCAGGAAAAAGCAAAAAATTTCAGAATTGCACCTTGCAATGCGGAGAAATTACTGTTTGTGCATTTACAATATTCATTGATTTTTGCCATTGAAAAACATGTTATTCATATACCAGAAATGTTTGAAGCTACTGACTGAATGAAAGGAGCTGGAACCTCACTCTCTTTGAATCTTCTTTATCATGCTAAGAGGAGCAGGAAAAAGCAAAAAATTTCAGAATTGCACCTTGCAATGCGGAGAAATTACTGTTTGTACATTTACAATATTCATTGATTTTTGCCATTGAAAAACGTCCAGAAATGATTGAAGCTACTGACTGAATGAAAGGAGCTGGCATCTCACTCACTTTGAATCTTCTTTATCATGCTAAGAGGAGCAGGAAAAAGCAAAAAATTTCAGAATTGCACCTTGCAATGCGGAGAAATTACTGTTTGTGCATTTACAATATTCATTGATTTTTGCCATTGAAAAACGTCCAGAAATGATTGAAGCTACTGACTGAATGAAAGGAGCTGGCATCTCACTCTCTTTGAATCTTCTTTATCATGCTAAGAGGAGCAGGAAAAAGCAAAAAATTTCAGAATTGCACCTTGCAATGCGGAGAAATTACTGTTTGTGCATTTACAATATTCATTGATTTTTGCCATTGAAAAACGTCCAGAAATGATTGAAGCTACTGACTGAATGAAAGGAGCTGGCATCTCACTCTCTTTGAATTTTCTTTATCATGCTAAGAGGAGCAGGAAAAAGCAAAAAATTTCAGAATTGCACCTTGCAATGCGGAGAAATTACTGTTTGTGCATTTACAATATTCATTGATTTTTGCCATTGAAAAACATGTTATTCATATACCAGAAATGTTTGAAGCTACTGACTGAATGAAAGGAGCTGGCACCTCACTCTCTTTGAATCTTCTTTATCATGCTAAGAGGAGCAGGATAAAGCAAAAAATTTCAGAATTGCACCTTGCAATGCGGAGAAATTACTGTTTGTGCATTTACAATATTCATTGATTTTTGCCATTGAAAAACGTCCAGAAATGATTGAAGCTACTGACTGAATGAAAGGAGCTGGCATCTCACTCTCTTTGAATCTTCTTTATCATGCTAAGAGGAGCTGGAAAAAGCAAAAAATTTCAGAATTGCACCTTGCAATGCGGAGAAATTACTGTTTGTGCATTTACAATATTCATTAATTTTTGCCATTGAAAAACATCATGTTATTCATATACCAGAAATGTTTGCAGCTACTGACTGAATGAAAGGAGCTGGCATCTCACTCTCTTTGAATCTTCTTTATCATGCTAAGAGGAGCAGGAAAAAGCAAAAAATTTCAGAATTGCACCTTGCAATGCGGAGAAATTACTGTTTGTGCATTTACAATATTCATTGATTTTTGCCATTGAAAAACGTCCAGAAATGATTGAAGCTACTGACTGAATGAAAGGAGCTGGCATCTCACTCTCTTTGAATCTTCTTTATCATGCTAAGAGGAGCAGGAAAAAGCAAAAAATTTCAGAATTGCACCTTGCAATGCGGAGAAATTACAGTTTGTGCATTTACAATATTCATTGATTTTTGCCATTGAAAAACGTCCAGAAATGATTGAAGCTACTGACTGAATGAAAGGAGCTGGCATCTCACTCTCTTTGAATCTTCTTTATCATGCTAAGAGGAGCAGGAAAAAGCAAAAAATTTCAGAATTGCTCCTTGCAATGCGGAGAAATTACTGTTTGTGCATTTACAATATTCATTGATTTTTGCCATTGAAAAACATGTTATTCATATACCAGAAATGTTTGAAGCTACTGACTGAATGAAAGGAGCTGGCACCTCACTCTCTTTGAATCTTCTTTATCATGCTAAGAGGAGCAGGAAAAAGCAAAAAATTTCAGAATTGCACCTTGCAATGCGGAGAAATTACTGTTTGTGCATTTACAATATTCATTGATTTTTGCCATTGAAAAACGTCCAGAAATGATTGAAGCTACTGACTGAATGAAAGGAGCTGGCATCTCACTCTCTTTGAATCTTCTTTATCATGCTAAGAGGAGCAGGAAAAAGCAAAAAATTTCAGAATTGCACCTTGCAATGCGGAGAAATTACTGTTTGTGCATTTACAATATTCATTGATTTTTGCCATTGAAAAACATCATGTTATTCATATACCAGAAATGATTGAAGCTACTGACTGAATGAAAGGAGCTGGCATCTCACTCTCTTTGAATCTTCTTTATCATGCTAAGAGGAGCAGGAAAATGTAAAAAATTTCAGAATTGCACCTTGCAATGTGGAGAAATTACTGTTTGTGCATTTACAATATTCAATGATTTTTGCCATTGAAAAACGTCCAGAAATGATTGAAGCTACTGACTGAACGAAAGGAGCTGGCATCTCACTCTCTTTGAATCTTCTTTATCATGCTAAGAGGAGCAGGAAAAAGCAAAAAATTTCAGAATTGCACCTTGCAATGCGGAGAAATTACTGTTTGTGCATTTACAATATTCATTGATTTTTGCCATTGAAAAACATCATGTTATTCATATACCAGAAATGTTTGAAGCTACTGACTGAATGAAAGGAGCTGGCATCTCACTCTCTTTGAATCTTCTTTATCATGCTAAGAGGAGCAGGAAAAAGCAAAAAATTTCAGAATTGCACCTTGCAATGCGGAGAAATTTCTGTTTGTGCATTTACAATATTCATTGATTTTTGCCATTGAAAAACGTCCAGAAATGATTGAAGCTACTGACTGAATGAAAGGAGCTGGCATCTCACTCTCTTTGAATCTTCTTTACCATGCTAAGGGGAGCAGGAAAAAGCAAAAAATTTCAGAATTGCACCTTGCAATGCGGAGAAATTACTGTTTGTGCATTTACAATATTCATTGATTTTTGCCATTGAAAAACGTCCAGAAATGATTGAAGCTACTGACTGAATGAAAGGAGCTGGCATCTCACTCTCTTTGAATCTTCTTTATCATGCTAAGAGGAGCAGGAAAAAGCAAAAAATTTCAGAATTGCACCTTACAATGCGGAGAAATTACAGTTTGTGCATTTACAATATTCATTGATTTTTGCCATTGAAAAACGTCCAGAAATGATTGAAGCTACTGACTGAATGAAAGGAGCTGGCATCTCACTCTCTTTGAATCTTCTTTATCATGCTAAGAGGAGCAGGAAAAAGCAAAAAAATTCAGAATTGCACCTTGCAATGCGGAGAAATTACTGTTTGTGCATTTACAATATTCATTGATTTTTGCCATTGAAAAACGTCCAGAAATGATTGAAGCTACTGACTGAATGAAAGGAGCTGGCATCTCACTCTCTTTGAATTTTCTTTATCATGCTAAGAGGAGCAGGAAAAAGCAAAAAATTTCAGAATTGCACCTTGCAATGCGGAGAAATTACAGTTTGTGCATTAACAATATTCATTGATTTTTGCCATTGAAAAACATGTTATTCATATACCAGAAATGTTTGAAGCTACTGACTGAATGAAAGGAGCTGGCACCTCACTCTCTTTGAATCTTCTTTATCATGCTAAGAGGAGCAGGAAAAAGCAAAAAATTTCAGAATTGCACCTTGCAATGCGGAGAAATTACTGTTTGTGCATTTACAATATTCATTGATTTTTGCCATTGAAAAACGTCCAGAAATGATTGAAGCTACTGACTGAATGAAAGGAGCTGGCATCTCACTCTCTTTGAATCTTCTTTATCATGCTAAGAGGAGCAGGAAAAAGCAAAAAATTTCAGAATTGCACCTTGCAATGCGGAGAAATTACTGTTTGTGCATTTACAATATTCATTGATTTTTGCCATTGAAAAACGTTATTCATATACCAGAAATGTTTGAAGCTACTGACTGAATGAAAGGAGCTGGCACCTCACTCTCTTTGAATCTTCTTTATCATGCTAAGAGGAGCAGGAATAAGCAAAAAATTTCAGAATTGCACCTTGCAATGCGGAAAAATTACTGTTTGTGCATTTACAATATTCATTGATTTTTGCCATTGAAAAACGTCCAGAAATGATTGAAGCTACTGACTGAATGAAAGGAGCTGGCATCTCACTCTCTTTGAATCTTCTTTATCATGCTAAGAGGAGCAGGAAAAAGCAAAAAATTTCAGAATTGCACCTTGCAATGCGGAGAAATTACTGTTTGTGCATTTACAAAATTAATTGATTTTTGCCATTGAAAAACATCATGTTATTCATTTACCAGAAATGATTGAAGCTACTGACTGAATGTAAGGAGCTGGCATCTCACTCTCTTTGAATCTTCTTTATCATGCTAAGAGGAGCAGGAAAAAGCAAAAAATTTCAGAATTGCACCTTGCAATGCGGAGAAATTACTGTTTGTGCATTTACAATATTCATTGATTTTTGCCATTGAAAAACGTCCAGAAATGATTGAAGCTACTGACTGAATGAAAGGAGCTGGCATCTCACTCTCTTTGAATCTTCTTTATCATGCTAAGAGGAGCAGGAAAAAGCAAAAAATTTCAGAATTGCACCTTGCAATGCGGAGAAATTACTGTTTGTGCATTTACAATATTCATTGATTTTTGCCATTGAAAAACATCATGTTATTCATATACCAGAAATGTTTGAAGCTACTGATTGAATGAAAGGAGCTGGCATCTCACTCTCTTTGAATCTTCTTTATCATGCTAAGAGGAGCAGGAAAAAGCAAAAAATTTCAGAATTGCACCTTGCAATGCGGAGAAATTACTGTTTGTGCATTTACAATATTCATTGATTTTTGCCATTGAAAAACGTCCAGAAATGATTGAAGCTACTGACTGAATGAAAAGAGCTGGCATCTCACTCTCTTTGAATCTTCTTTATCATGCTAAGAGGAGCAGGAAAAAGCAAAAAATTTCAGAATTGCACCTTGCAATGCGGAGAAATTACAGTTTGTGCATTTACAATATTCATTGATTTTTGCCATTGAAAAACGTCCAGAAATGATTGAAGCTACTGACTGAATGAAAGGAGCTGGCATCTCACTCTCTTTGAATCTTCTTTATCATGCTAAGAGGAGCAGGAAAAAGCAAAAAATTTCAGAATTGCTCCTTGCAATGCGGAGAAATTACTGTTTGTGCATTTACAATATTCATTGATTTTTGCCATTGAAAAACATGTTATTCATATACCAGAAATGTTTGAAGCTACTGACTGAATGAAAGGAGCTGGCACCTCACTCTCTTTGAATCTTCTTTATCATGCTAAGAGGAGCAGGAAAAAGCAAAAATTTCAGAATTGCACCTTGCAATGCGGAGAAATTACTGTTTGTGCATTTACAATATTCATTGATTTTTGCCATTGAAAAACGTCCAGAAATGATTGAAGCTACTGACTGAATGAAAGGAGCTGGCATCTCACTCTCTTTGAATCTTCTTTATCATGCTAAGAGGAGCAGGAAAAAGCAAAAAATTTCAGAATTGCACCTTGCAATGCGGAGAAATTACTGTTTGTGCATTTACAATATTCATTGATTTTTGCCATTGAAAAACGTCCAGAAATGATTGAAGCTACTGACTGAATGAAAGGAGCTGGCATCTCACTCTCTTTGAATCTTCTTTATCATGCTAAGAGGAGCAGGATAAAGCAAAAAATTTCAGAATTGCACCTTGCAATGCGGAGAAATTACTGTTTGTGCATTTACAATATTCATTGATTTTTGCCATTGAAAAACGTCCAGAAATGATTGAAGCTACTGACTGAATGAAAGGAGCTGGCATCTCACTCTCTTTGAATCTTCTTTATCATGCTAAGAGGAGCAGGAAAAAGCAAAAAATTTCAGAATTGCACCTTGCAATGCGGAGAAATAACTGTTTGTGCATTTACAATATTCATTGATTTTTGCCATTGAAAAACGTTATTCATATACCAGAAATGTTTGAAGCTACTGACTGAATGAAAGGAGCTGGCATCTCACTCTCTTTGAATCTTCTTTATCATGCTAAGAGGAGCAGGAAAAAGCAAAAAATTTCAGAATTGCACCTTGCAATGCGGAGAAATTACTGTTTGTGCATTTACAATATTCGTTGATTTTTGCCATTGAAAAACGTCCAGAAATGATTGAAGCTACTGACTGAATGAAAGGAGCTGGCATCTCACTCTCTTTGAATCTTCTTTATCATGCTAAGAGGAGCAGGAAAAAGCAAAAAATTTCAGAATTGCACCTTGCAATGCGGAGAAATTACTGTTTGTGCATTTACAATATTCATTGATTTTTGCCATTGAAAAACATCATGTTATTCATATACCAGAAATGAATGAAGCTACTGACTGAATGAAAGGAGCTGGCATCTCACTCTCTTTGAATCTTCTTTATCATGCTAAGAGGAGCAGGAAAAAGTAAAAAATTTCAGAATTGCACCTTGCAATGCGGAGAAATTACTGTTTGTGCATTTACAATATTCAATGATTTTTGCCATTGAAAAACGTCCAGAAATGATTGAAGCTACTGACTGAACGAAAGGAGCTGGCGTCTCACTCTCTTTGAATCTTCTTTATCATGCTAAGAGGAGCAGGAAAAAGCAAAAAATTTCAGAATTGTACCTTGCAATGCGGAGAAATTGCTGTTTGTGCATTTACAATATTCATTGATTTTTGCCATTGAAAAACATCATGTTATTCATATACCAGAAATGTTTGAAGCTACTGACTGAATGAAAGGAGCTGGCATCTCACTCTCTTTGAATCTTTTTTATCATGCTAAGAGGAGCAGGAAAAAGCAAAAAATTTCAGAATTGCACCTTGCAATGCGGAGAAATTACTGTTTGTGCATTTACAATATTCATTGATTTTTGCCATTGAAAAACGTCCAGAAATGATTGAAGCTACTGACTGAATGAAAGGAGCTGGCATCTCACTCTCTTTGAATCTTCTTTATCATGCTAAGAGGAGCAGGAAAAAGCAAAAAATTTCAGAATTGCACCTTGCAATGCGGAGAAATTACTGTTTGTGCATTTACAATATTCATTGATTTTTGCCATTGAAAAACGTCCAGAAATGATTGAAGCTACTGACTGAATGAAAGGAGCTGGCATCTCACTCTCTTTGAATCTTCTTTATCATGCTAAGAGGAGCAGGAAAAAGCAAAAAATTTCAGAATTGCACCTTGCAATGCGGAGAAATTACTGTTTGTGCATTTACAATATTCATTGATTTTTGCCATTGAAAAACATCATGTTATTCATATACCAGAAATGATTGAAGCTACTGACTGAATGAAAGGAGCTGGCATCTCACTCTCTTTGAATCTTCTTTATCATGCTAAGAGGAGCAGGAAAAAGCAAAAAATTTCAGAATTGCACCTTGCAATGCGGAGAAATTACTGTTTGTGCATTTACAATATTCATTGATTTTTGCCATTGAAAAACGTCCAGAAATGATTGAAGCTACTGACTGAATGAAAGGAGCTGGCATCTCACTCTCTTTGAATCTTGTTTATCATGCTAAGAGGAGCAGGAAAAAGCAAAAAATTTCAGAATTGCAACTTGCAATGCGGAGAAATTACTGTTTGTGCATTTAGAATATTCATTGATTTTTGCCATTGAAAAACGTCCAGAAATGATTGAAGCTACTGACTGAATGAAAGGAGCTGGCATCTCACTCTCTTTGAATCTTCTTTATCATGCTAAGAGGAGCAGGAAAAAGCAAAAAATCTCAGAATTGCACCTTGCAATGCGGAGAAATTACTGTTTGTGCATTTACAATATTCATTGATTTTTGCCATTGAAAAACATCATGTTATTCATATACCAGAAATGATTGAAGCTACTGACTGAATGAAAGCAGCTGGCATCTCACTCTCTTTGAATCTTCTTTATCATGCTAAGAGGAGCAGGAAAAAGTAAAAAATTTCAGAATTGCACCTTGCAATGCGGAGAAATTACTGTTTGTGCATTTACAATATTCAATGATTTTTGCCATTGAAAAACGTCCAGAAATGATTGAAGCTACTGACTGAATGAAAGGAGCTGGCATCTCACTCTCTTTGAATCTTCTTTATCATGCTAAGAGGAGCAGGATAAAGCAAAAAATTTCAGAATTGCACCTTGCAATGCGGAGAAATTACTGTTTGTGCATTTACAATATTCATTGATTTTTGCCATTGAAAAACATCATGTTATTCATATACCAGAAATGTTTGAAGCTACTGACTGAATGAAAGGAGCTGGCATCTCACTCTCTTTGAATCTTCTTTATCATGCTAAGAGGAGCAGGAAAAAGCAAAAAATTTCAGAATTGCACCTTGCAATGCGGAGAAATTACTGTTTGTGCATTTACAATATTCATTGATTTTTGCCATTGAAAAACATCACGTTATTCATATACCAGAAATGATTGAAGCTACTGACTGAATGAAAGGAGCTGGCATCTCACTCTCTTTGAATCTTCTTTATCATGCTAAGAGGAGCAGGAAAAAGCAAAAAATTTCAGAGTTGCACCTTGCAATGCGGAGAAATTACTGTTTGTGCATTTACAATATTCATTGATTTTTGCAATTGAAAAACGTCCAGAAATGATTGAAGCTACTGACTGAATGAAAGGAGCTGGCATCTCACTCTCTTTGAATCTTCTTTATCATGCTAAGAGGAGCAGGAAAAAGCAAAAAATTTCAGAATTGCACCTTGCAATGCGGAGAAATTACTGTTTGTGCATTTACAATATTCATTGATTTTTGCCATTGAAAAACATCATGTTATTCATATACCAGGAATGTTTGAAGCTACTGACTGAATGAAAGGAGCTGGCATCTCACTCTCTTTGAATCTTCTTTATCATGCTAAGAGGAGCAGGAAAAAGCAAAAAATTTCAGAATTGCACCTTGCAATGCGGAGAAATTACTGTTTGTGCATTTACAATATTCATTGATTTTTGCCATTGAAAAACGTCCAGAAATGATTGAAGCTACTGACTGAATGAAAGGAGCTGGCATCTCACTCTCTTTTAATCTTGTTTATCATGCTAAGAGGAGCAGGAAAAAGCAAAAAATTTCAGAATTGCACCTTGCAATGCGGAGAAATTACTGTTTGTGCATTTACAATATTCATTGATTTTTGCCATTGAAAAACGTCCAGAAATGATTGAAGCTACTGACTGAATGAAAGGAGCTGGCATCTCACTCTCTTTGAATCTTCTTTATCATGCTAAGAGGAGCAGGAAAAAGCAAAAAATTTCAGAATTGCACCTTGCAATGCGGAGAAATTACTGTTTGTGCATTTACAATATTCATTGATTTTTGCCATTGAAAAACATCATGTTATTCATATACCAGAAATGATTGAAGCTACTGACTGAATGAAAGGAGCTGGCATCTCACTCTCTTTGAATCTTCTTTATCATGCTAAGAGGAGCAGGAAAAAGTAAAAAATTTCAGAATTGCACCTTGCAATGCGGAGAAATTACTGTTTGTGCATTTACAATATTCAATGATTTTTGCCATTGAAAAACGTCCAGAAATGATTGAAGCTACTGACTGAATGAAAGGAGCTGGCATCTCACTCTCTTTGAATCTTCTTTATCATGCTAAGAGGAGCAGGAAAAAGCAAAAAATTTCAGAATTGCACCTTGCAATGCGGAGAAATTACTGTTTGTGCATTTACAATATTCATTGATTTTTGCCATTGAAAAACATCATGTTATTCATATACCAGGAATGTTTGAAGCTACTGACTGAATGAAAGGAGCTGGCATCTCACTCTCTTTGAATCTTCTTTATCATGCTAAGAGGAGCAGGAAAAAGCAAAAAATTTCAGAATTGCACCTTGCAATGCGGAGAAATTACTGTTTGTGCATTTACAATATTCATTGATTTTTGCCATTGAAAAACGTCCAGAAATGATTGAAGCTACTGACTGAATGAAAGGAGCTGGCATCTCACTCTCTTTTAATCTTGTTTATCATGCTAAGAGGAGCAGGAAAAAGCAAAAAATTTCAGAATTGCACCTTGCAATGCGGAGAAATTACTGTTTGTGCATTTACAATATTCATTGATTTTTGCCATTGAAAAACGTCCAGAAATGATTGAAGCTACTGACTGAATGAAAGGAGCTGGCATCTCACTCTCTTTGAATCTTCTTTATCATGCTAAGAGGAGCAGGAAAAAGCAAAAAATTTCAGAATTGCACCTTGCAATGCGGAGAAATTACTGTTTGTGCATTTACAATATTCATTGATTTTTGCCATTGAAAAACATCATGTTATTCATATACCAGAAATGATTGAAGCTACTGACTGAATGAAAGGAGCTGGCATCTCACTCTCTTTGAATCTTCTTTATCATGCTAAGAGGAGCAGGAAAAAGTAAAAAATTTCAGAATTGCACCTTGCAATGCGGAGAAATTACTGTTTGTGCATTTACAATATTCAATGATTTTTGCCATTGAAAAACGTCCAGAAATGATTGAAGCTACTGACTGAATGAAAGGAGCTGGCATCTCACTCTCTTTGAATCTTCTTTATCATGCTAAGAGGAGCAGGATAAAGCAAAAAATTTCAGAATTGCACCTTGCAATGCGGAGAAATTACTGTTTGTGCATTTACAATATTCATTGATTTTTGCCATTGAAAAACATCATTTTATTCATATACCAGAAATGTTTGAAGCTACTGACTGAATGAAAGGAGCTGGCATCTCACTCTCCTTGAATCTTCTTTATCATGCTAAGAGGAGCAGGAAAAAGCAAAAAATTTCAGAATTGCACCTTGCAATGCGGAGAAATTACTGTTTGTGCATTTACAATATTCATTGATTTTTGCCATTGAAAAACATCATGTTATTCATATACCAGAAATGTTTGAAGCTACTGACTGAATGAAAGGAGCTGGCATCTCACTCTCTTTGAATCTTCTTTATCATGCTAAGAGGAGCAGGAAAAAGCAAAAAATTTCAGAATTGCACCTTGCAATGCGGAGAAATTACTGTTTGTGCATTTACAATATTCATTGATTTTTGCCATTGAAAAACATCACGTTATTCATATACCAGAAATGATTGAAGCTACTGACTGAATGAAAGGAGCTGGCATCTCACTCTCTTTGAATCTTCTTTATCATGCTAAGAGGAGCAGGAAAAAGCAAAAAATTTCAGAGTTGCACCTTGCAATGCGGAGAAATTACTGTTTGTGCATTTACAATATTCATTGATTTTTGCAATTGAAAAACGTCCAGAAATGATTGAAGCTACTGACTGAATGAAAGGAGCTGGCATCTCACTCTCTTTGAATCTTCTTTATCATGCTAAGAGGAGCAGGAAAAAGCAAAAAATTTCAGAATTGCACCTTGCAATGCGGAGAAATTACTGTTTGTGCATTTACAATATTCATTGATTTTTGCCATTGAAAAACATCATGTTATTCATATACCAGGAATGTTTGAAGCTACTGACTGAATGAAAGGAGCTGGCATCTCACTCTCTTTGAATCTTCTTTATCATGCTAAGAGGAGCAGGAAAAAGCAAAAAATTTCAGAATTGCACCTTGCAATGCGGAGAAATTACTGTTTGTGCATTTACAATATTCATTGATTTTTGCCATTGAAAAACGTCCAGAAATGATTGAAGCTACTGACTGAATGAAAGGAGCTGGCATCTCACTCTCTTTTAATCTTGTTTATCATGCTAAGAGGAGCAGGAAAAAGCAAAAAATTTCAGAATTGCACCTTGCAATGCGGAGAAATTACTGTTTGTGCATTTACAATATTCATTGATTTTTGCCATTGAAAAACGTCCAGAAATGATTGAAGCTACTGACTGAATGAAAGGAGCTGGCATCTCACTCTCTTTGAATCTTCTTTATCATGCTAAGAGGAGCAGGAAAAAGCAAAAAATTTCAGAATTGCACCTTGCAATGCGGAGAAATTACTGTTTGTGCATTTACAATATTCATTGATTTTTGCCATTGAAAAACATCATGTTATTCATATACCAGAAATGATTGAAGCTACTGACTGAATGAAAGGAGCTGGCATCTCACTCTCTTTGAATCTTCTTTATCATGCTAAGAGGAGCAGGAAAAAGTAAAAAATTTCAGAATTGCACCTTGCAATGCGGAGAAATTACTGTTTGTGCATTTACAATATTCAATGATTTTTGCCATTGAAAAACGTCCAGAAATGATTGAAGCTACTGACTGAATGAAAGGAGCTGGCATCTCACTCTCTTTGAATCTTCTTTATCATGCTAAGAGGAGCAGGAAAAAG
Source organism: Phyllobates terribilis (assembly GCF_046119375.1). NCBI lineage: Eukaryota > Metazoa > Chordata > Amphibia > Anura > Dendrobatidae > Phyllobates > Phyllobates terribilis. Next base: position 21,334 of record NW_027366196.1, read on the forward strand.
CAAAAAATTTCAGAATTGCACCTTGCAATGCGGAGAAATTACTGTTTGTGCATTTACAATATTCATTGATTTATGCCATTGAAAAACATCATGTTATTCATATACCAGGAATGTTTGAAGCTACTGACTGAATGAAAGGAGCTGGCATCTCACTCTCTTTGAATCTTCTTTATCATGCTAAGAGGAGCAGGAAAAAGCAAAAAATTTCAGAATTGCACCTTGCAATGCGGAGAAATTACTGTTTGTGCATTTACAATATTCATTGATTTTTGCCATTGAAAAACGTCCAGAAATGATTGAAGCTACTGACTGAATGAAAGGAGCTGGCATCTCACTCTCTTTTAATCTTGTTTATCATGCTAAGAGGAGCAGGAAAAAGCAAAAAATTTCAGAATTGCACCTTGCAATGCGGAGAAATTACTGTTTGTGCATTTACAATATTCATTGATTTTTGCCATTGAAAAACGTCCAGAAATGATTGAAGCTACTGACTGAATGAAAGGAGCTGGCATCTCACTCTCTTTGAATCTTCTTTATCATGCTAAGAGGAGCAGGAAAAAGCAAAAAATTTCAGAATTGCACCTTGCAATGCGGAGAAATTACTGTTTGTGCATTTACAATATTCATTGATTTTTGCCATTGAAAAACATCATGTTATTCATATACCAGAAATGATTGAAGCTACTGACTGAATGAAAGGAGCTGGCATCTCACTCTCTTTGAATCTTCTTTATCATGCTAAGAGGAGCAGGAAAAAGTAAAAAATTTCAGAATTGCACCTTGCAATGCGGAGAAATTACTGTTTGTGCATTTACAATATTCAATGATTTTTGCCATTGAAAAACGTCCAGAAATGATTGAAGCTACTGACTGAATGAAAGGAGCTGGCATCTCACTCTCTTTGAATCTTCTTTATCATGCTAATAGGAGCAGGAAAAAGCAAAAAATTTCAGAATTGCACCTTGCAATGCGGAGAAATTACTGTTTGTGCATTTACAATATTCATTGATTTTTGCCATTGAAAAACATCATGTTATTCCTATACCAGAAATGATTGAAGCTACTGACTGAATGAAAGGAGCTGGCATCTCACTCTCTTTGAATCTTCTTTATCATGCTAAGAGGAGCAGGAAAAAGTAAAAAATTTCAGAATTGCACCTTGCAATGCGGAGAAATTACTGTTTGTGCATTTACAATATTCAATGATTTTTGCCTTTGAAAAACGTCCAGAAATGATTGAAGCTACTGACTGAACGAAAGGAGCTGGCATCTCACTCTCTTTGAATCTTCTTTATCATGCTAAGAGGAGCAGGAAAAAGCAAAAAATTTCAGAATTGCACCTTGCAATGCGGAGAAATTACTGTTTGTGCATTTACAATATTCATTGATTTTTGCCATTGAAAAACATCATGTTATTCATATACCAGAAATGATTGATGCTACTGACTGAATGAAAGGAGCTGGCATCTCACTCTCTTTGAATCTTCTTTATCATGCTAAGAGGAGCAGGAAAAAGCAAAAAATTTCAGAATTGCACCTTGCAATGCGGAGAAATTACTGTTTGTGCATTTACAATATTCATTGATTTTTGCCATTGAAAAACATCATGTTATTCATATACCAGAAATGTTTGAAGCTACTGACTGAATGAAAGGAGCTGGCATCTCACTCTCTTTGAATCTTCTTTATCATGCTAAGAGGAGCAGGAAAAAGCAAAAAATTTCAGAATTGCACCTTGCAATGCGGAGAAATTACTGTTTGTGCATTTACAATATTCATTGATTTTTGCAATTGAAAAACGTCCAGAAATGATTGAAGCTACTGACTGAATGAAAGGAGCTGGCATCTCACTCTCTTTGAATCTTCTTTATCATGCTAAGAGGAGCAGGAAAAAGCAAAAAATTTCAGAATTGCACCTTGCAATGCGGAGAAATTACTGTTTGTGCATTTACAATATTCATTGATTTTTGCCATTGAAAAACATTATGTTATTCATATACCAGGAATGTTTGAAGCTACTGACTGAATGAAAGGAGCTGGCATCTCACTCTCTTTGAATCTTCTTTATCATGCTAAGAGGAGCAGGAAAAAGTAAAAAATTTCAGAATTGCACCTTGCAATGCGGAGAAATTACTGTTTGTGCATTTACAATATTCAATGATTTTTGCCATTGAAAAACGTCCAGAAATGATTGAAGCTACTGACTGAATGAAAGGAGCTGGCATCTCACTCTCTTTGAATCTTCTTTATCATGCTAAGAGGAGCAGGAAAAAGCAAAAAATTTCAGAATTGCACCTTGCAATGCGGAGAAATTACTGTTTGTGCATTTACAATATTCATTGATTTTTGCCATTGAAAAACATCATGTTATTCATATACCAGAAATGATTGAAGCTACTGACTGAATGAAAGGAGCTGGCATCTCACTCTCTTTGAATCTTCTTTATCATGCTAAGAGGAGCAGGAAAAAGTAAAAAATTTCAGAATTGCACCTTGCAATGCGGAGAAATTACTGTTTGTGCATTTACAATATTCAATGATTTTTGCCTTTGAAAAACGTCCAGAAATGATTGAAGCTACTGACTGAACGAAAGGAGCTGGCATCTCACTCTCTTTGAATCTTCTTTATCATGCTAAGAGGAGCAGGAAAAAGCAAAAAATTTCAGAATTGCACCTTGCAATGCGGAGAAATTACTGTTTGTGCATTTACAATATTCATTGATTTTTGCCATTGAAAAACATCATGTTATTCATATACCAGAAATGATTGATGCTACTGACTGAATGAAAGGAGCTGGCATCTCACTCTCTTTGAATCTTCTTTATCATGCTAAGAGGAGCAGGAAAAAGCAAAAAATTTCAGAATTGCACCTTGCAATGCGGAGAAATTACTGTTTGTGCATTTACAATATTCATTGATTTTTGCCATTGAAAAACATCATGTTATTCATATACCAGAAATGTTTGAAGCTACTGACTGAATGAAAGGAGCTGGCATCTCACTCTCTTTGAATCTTCTTTATCATGCTAAGAGGAGCAGGAAAAAGCAAAAAATTTCAGAATTGCACCTTGCAATGCGGAGAAATTACTGTTTGTGCATTTACAATATTCATTGATTTTTGCAATTGAAAAACGTCCAGAAATGATTGAAGCTACTGACTGAATGAAAGGAGCTGGCATCTCACTCTCTTTGAATCTTCTTTATCATGCTAAGAGGAGCAGGAAAAAGCAAAAAATTTCAGAATTGCACCTTGCAATGCGGAGAAATTACTGTTTGTGCATTTACAATATTCATTGATTTTTGCCATTGAAAACCATTATGTTATTCATATACCAGGAATGTTTGAAGCTACTGACTGAATGAAAGGAGCTGGCATCTCACTCTCTTTGAATCTTCTTTATCATGCTAAGAGGAGCAGGAAAAAGTAAAAAATTTCAGAATTGCACCTTGCAATGCGGAGAAATTACTGTTTGTGCATTTACAATATTCATTGATTTTTGCAATTGAAAAACGTCCAGAAATGATTGAAGCTACTGACTGAATGAAAGGAGCTGGCATCTCACTCTCTTTGAATCTTGTTTATCATGCTAAGAGAAGCAGGAAAAAGCAAAAAATTTCAGAATTGCACCTTGCAATGCGAAGAAATTACTGTTTGTGCATTTACAATATTCATTGATGTTTGCCATTGAAAAACGTCCAGAAATGATTGAAGCTACTGACTGAATGAAAGGAGCTGGCATCTCACTCTCTTTGAATCTTCTTTATCATGCTAAGAGGAGCAGGAAAAAGCAAAAAATTTCAGAGTTGCACCTTGCAATGCGGAGAAATTACTGTTTGTGCATTTACAATATTCATTGATTTTTGCAATTGAAAAACGTCCAGAAATGATTGAAGCTACTGACTGAATGAAAGGAGCTGGCATCTCACTCTCTTTGAATCTTCTTTATCATGCTAAGAGGAGCAGGAAAAAGCAAAAAATTTCAGAATTGCACCTTGCAATGTGGAGAAATTACTGTTTGTGCATTTACAATATTCATTGATTTTTGCCATTGAAAAACATCATGTTATTCATATACCAGGAATGTTTGAAGCTACTGACTGAATGAAAGGAGCTGGCATCTCACTCTCTTTGAATCTTCTTTATCATGCTAAGAGGAGCAGGAAAAAGCAAAAAATTTCAGAATTGCACCTTGCAATGCGGAGAAATTACTGTTTGTGCATTTACAATATTCATTGATTTTTGCCATTGAAAAACGTCCAGAAATGATTGAAGCTACTGACTGAATGAAAGGAGCTGGCATCTCACTCTCTTTTAATCTTGTTTATCATGCTAAGAGGAGCAGGAAAAAGCAAAAAATTTCAGAATTGCACCTTGCAATGCGGAGAAATTACTGTTTGTGCATTTACAATATTCATTGATTTTTGCCATTGAAAAACGTCCAGAAATGATTGAAGCTACTGACTGTATGAAAGGAGCTGGCATCTCACTCTCTTTGAATCTTCTTTATCATGCTAAGAGGAGCAGGAAAAAGCAAAAAATTTCAGAATTGCACCTTGCAATGCGGAGAAATTACTGTTTGTGCATTTACAATATTCATTGATTTTTGCCATTGAAAAACATCATGTTATTCATATACCAGAAATGATTGAAGCTACTGACTGAATGAAAGGAGCTGGCATCTCACTCTCTTTGAATCTTCTTTATCATGCTAAGAGGAGCAGGAAAAAGTAAAAAATTTCAGAATTGCACCTTGCAATGCGGAGAAATTACTGTTTGTGCATTTACAATATTCAATGATTTTTGCCATTGAAAAACGTCCAGAAATGATTGAAGCTACTGACTGAATGAAAGGAGCTGGCATCTCACTCTCTTTGAATCTTCTTTATCATGCTAAGAGGAGCAGGAAAAAGCAAAAAATTTCAGAATTGCACCTTGCAATGCGGAGAAATTACTGTTTGTGCATTTACAATATTCATTGATTTTTGCCATTGAAAAACATCATGTTATTCATATACCAGAAATGATTGAATCTACTGACTGAATGAAAGGAGCTGGCATCTCACTCTCTTTGAATCTTCTTTATCATGCTAAGAGGAGCAGGAAAAAGTAAAAAATTTCAGAATTGCACCTTGCAATGCGGAGAAATTACTGTTTGTGCATTTACAATATTCAATGATTTTTGCCTTTGAAAAACGTCCAGAAATGATTGAAGCTACTGACTGAACGAAAGGAGCTGGCATCTCACTCTCTTTGAATCTTCTTTATCATGCTAAGAGGAGCAGGAAAAAGCAAAAAATTTCAGAATTGCACCTTGCAATGCGGAGAAATTACTGTTTGTGCATTTACAATATTCATTGATTTTTGCCATTGAAAAACATCATGTTATTCATATACCAGAAATGATTGATGCTACTGACTGAATGAAAGGAGCTGGCATCTCACTCTCTTTGAATCTTCTTTATCATGCTAAGAGGAGCAGGAAAAAGCAAAAAATTTCAGAATTGCACCTTGCAATGCGGAGAAATTACTGTTTGTGCATTTACAATATTCATTGATTTTTGCCATTGAAAAACATCATGTTATTCATATACCAGGAATGTTTGAAGCTACTGACTGAATGAAAGGAGCTGGCATCTCACTCTCTTTGAATCTTCTTTATCATGCTAAGAGGAGCAGGAAAAAGCAAAAAATTTCAGAATTGCACCTTGCAATGCGGAGAAATTACTGTTTGTGCATTTACAATATTCATTGATTTTTGCCATTGAAAAACGTCCAGAAATGATTGAAGCTACTGACTGAATGAAAGGAGCTGGCATCTCACTCTCTTTTAATCTTGTTTATCATGCTAAGAGGAGCAGGAAAAAGCAAAAAATTTCAGAATTGCACCTTGCAATGCGGAGAAATTACTCTTTGTGCATTTACAATATTCATTGATTTTTGCCATTGAAAAACGTCCAGAAATGATTGAAGCTACTGACTGAATGAAAGGAGCTGGCATCTCACTCTCTTTGAATCTTCTTTATCATGCTAAGAGGAGCAGGAAAAAGCAAAAAATTTCAGAATTGCACCTTGCAATGCGGAGAAATTACTGTTTGTGCATTTACAATATTCAATGATTTTTGCCATTGAAAAACGTCCAGAAATGATTGAAGCTACTGACTGAATGAAAGGAGCTGGCATCTCACTCTCTTTGAATCTTCTTTATCATGCTAAGAGGAGCAGGAAAAAGCAAAAAATTTCAGAATTGCACCTTGCAATGCGGAGAAATTACTGTTTGTGCATTTACAATATTCATTGATTTTTGCCATTGAAAAACATCATGTTATTCATATACCAGAAATGATTGAAGCTACTGACTGAATGAAAGGAGCTGGCATCTCACTCTCTTTGAATCTTCTTTATCATGCTAAGAGGAGCAGGAAAAAGTAAAAAATTTCAGAATTGCACCTTGCAATGCGGAGAAATTACTGTTTGTGCATTTACAATATTCAATGATTTTTGCCTTTGAAAAACGTCCAGAAATGATTGAAGCTACTGACTGAACGAAAGGAGCTGGCATCTCACTCTCTTTGAATCTTCTTTATCATGCTAAGAGGAGCAGGAAAAAGCAAAAAATTTCAGAATTGCACCTTGCAATGCGGAGAAATTACTGTTTGTGCATTTACAATATTCATTGATTTTTGCCATTGAAAAACATCATGTTATTCATATACCAGAAATGATTGATGCTACTGACTGAATGAAAGGAGCTGGCATCTCACTCTCTTTGAATCTTCTTTATCATGCTAAGAGGAGCAGGAAAAAGCAAAAAATTTCAGAATTGCACCTTGCAATGCGGAGAAATTACTGTTTGTGCATTTACAATATTCATTGATTTTTGCCATTGAAAAACATCATGTTATTCATATACCAGAAATGTTTGAAGCTACTGACTGAATGAAAGGAGCTGGCATCTCACTCTCTTTGAATCTTCTTTATCATGCTAAGAGGAGCAGGAAAAAGCAAAAAATTTCAGAATTGCACCTTGCAATGCGGAGAAATTACTGTTTGTGCATTTACAATATTCATTGATTTTTGCAATTGAAAAACGTCCAGAAATGATTGAAGCTACTGACTGAATGAAAGGAGCTGGCATCTCACTCTCTTTGAATCTTCTTTATCATGCTAAGAGGAGCAGGAAAAAGCAAAAAATTTCAGAATTGCACCTTGCAATGCGGAGAAATTACTGTTTGTGCATTTACAATATTCATTGATTTTTGCCATTGAAAAACATTATGTTATTCATATACCAGGAATGTTTGAAGCTACTGACTGAATGAAAGGAGCTGGCATCTCACTCTCTTTGAATCTTCTTTATCATGCTAAGAGGAGCAGGAAAAAGTAAAAAATTTCAGAATTGCACCTTGCAATGCGGAGAAATTACTGTTTGTGCATTTACAATATTCATTGATTTTTGCCATTGAAAAACGTCCAGAAATGATTGAAGCTACTGACTGAATGAAAGGAGCTGGCATCTCACTCTCTTTGAATCTTGTTTATCATGCTAAGAGAAGCAGGAAAAAGCAAAAAATTTCAGAATTGCACCTTGCAATGCGAAGAAATTACTGTTTGTGCATTTACAATATTCATTGATGTTTGCCATTGAAAAACGTCCAGAAATGATTGAAGCTACTGACTGAATGAAAGGAGCTGGCATCTCACTTTCTTTGAATCTTCTTTATTATGCTAAGAGGAGCAGGAAAAAGCAAAAAATTTCAGAATTGCACCTTGCAATGCGGAGAAATTACTGTTTGTGCATTTACAATATTCATTGATTTTTGCCATTGAAAAACATCATGTTATTCATATACCAGAAATGATTGAAGCTACTGACTGAATGAAAGGAGCTGGCATCTCACTCTCTTTGAATCTTCTTTATCATGCTAAGAGGAGCAGGAAAAAGTAAAAAATTTCAGTATTGCACCTTGCAATGCGGAGAAATTACTGTTTGTGCATTTACAATATTCAATGATTTTTGCCATTGAAAAACGTCCAGAAATGATTGAAGCTACTGACTGAATGAAAGGAGCTGGCATCTCACTCTCTTTGAATCTTCTTTATCATGCTAAGAGGAGCAGGAAAAAGCAAAAAACTTCAGAATTGCACCTTGCAATGCGGAGAAATTACTGTTTGTGCATTTACAATATTCATTGATTTTTGCCATTGAAAAACATCATGTTATTCATATTCCAGAAATGATTGAAGCTACTGACTGAATGAAAGGAGCTGGCATCTCACTCTCTTTGAATCTTCTTTATCATGCTAAGAGGAGCAGGAAAAAGTAAAAAATTTCAGAATTGCACCTTGCAATGCGGAGAAATTACTCTTTGTGCATTTACAATATTCAATGATTTTTGCCTTTGAAAAACGTCCAGAAATGATTGAAGCTACTGACTGAACGAAAGGAGCTGGCATCTCACTCTCTTTGAATCTTCTTTATCATGCTAAGAGGAGCAGGAAAAAGCAAAAAATTTCAGAATTGCACCTTGCAATGCGGAGAAATTACTGTTTGTGCATTTACAATATTCATTGATTTTTGCCATTGAAAAACATCATGTTATTCATATACCAGAAATGTTTGAAGCTACTGACTGAATGAAAGGAGCTGGCATCTCACTCTCTTTGAATCTTCTTTATCATGCTAAGAGGAGCAGGAAAAAGCAAAAAATTTCAGAATTGCACCTTGCAATGCGGAGAAATTACTGTTTGTGCATTTACAATATTCATTGATTTTTGCCATTGAAAAACGTCCAGAAATGATTGAAGCTACTGACTGAATGAAAGGAGCTGGCATCTCACTCTGAATTTTCTTTATCATGCTAAGAGGAGCAGGAAAAAGCAAAAAATTTCAGAATTGCACCTTGCAATGCGGAGAAATTACTGTTTGTGCATTTACAATATTCATTGATTTTTGCCATTGAAAAACGTCCAGAAATGATTGAAGCTACTGACTGAATGAAAGGAGCTGGCATCTCACTCTCTTTGAATCTTCTTTATCATGCTAAGAGGAGCAGGAAAAAGCAAAAAATTTCAGAATTGCACCTTGCAATGCGGAGAAATTACTGTTTGTGCATTTACAATATTCATTGATTTTTGACATTGAAAAACATCATGTTATTCATATACCAGAAATGATTGAAGCTACTGACTGAATGAAAGGAGCTGGCATCTCACTCTCTTTGAATCTTCTTTATCATGCTAAGAGAAGCAGGAAAAAGTAAAAAATTTCAGAATTGCACCTTGCAATGCGGAGAAATTACTGTTTGTGCATTTACAATATTCAATGATTTTTGCCATTGAAAAACGTCCAGAAATGATTGAAGCTACTGACTGAATGAAAGGAGCTGGCATCTCACTCTCTTTGAATCTTCTTTATCATGCTAAGAGGAGCAGGAAAAAGCAAAAAACTTCAGAATTGCACCTTGCAATGCGGAGAAATTACTGTTTGTGCATTTACAATATTCATTGATTTTTGCCATTGAAAAACATCATGTTATTCATATACCAGAAATGATTGAAGCTACTGACTGAATAAAAGGAGCTGGCATCTCACTCTCTTTGAATCTTCTTTATCATGCTAAGAGGAGCAGGAAAAAGTAAAAAATTTCAGAATTGCACCTTGCAATGCGGAGAAATTACTGTTTGTGCATTTACAATATTCAATGATTTTTGCCTTTGAAAAACGTCCAGAAATGATTGAAGCTACTGACTGAACGAAAGGAGCTGGCATCTCACTCTCTTTGAATCTTCTTTATCATGCTAAGAGGAGCAGGAAAAAGCAAAAAATTTCAGAATTGCACCTTGCAATGCGGAGAAATTACTGTTTGTGCATTTACAATATTCATTGATTTTTGCCATTGAAAAACGTCCAGAAATGATTGAAGCTACTGACTGAATGAAAGCAGCTGGCATCTCACTCTGAATTTTCTTTATCATGCTAAGAGGAGCAGGAAAAAGCAAAAAATTTCAGAATTGCACCTTGCAATGCGGAGAAATTACTCTTTGTGCATTTACAATATTCATTGATTTTTGCCATTGAAAAACGTCCAGAAATGATTGAAGCTACTGACTGAATGAAAGGAGCTGGCATCTCACTCTCTTTGAATCGTCTTTATCATGCTAAGAGGAGCAGGAAAAAGCAAAAAATTTCAGAATTGCACCTTGCAATGCGGAGAAATTACTGTTTGTGCATTTACAATATTCATTGATTTTTGCCATTGAAAAACATTATGTTATTCATATACCAGAAATGTTTGAAGCTACTGACTGAGTGAAAGGAGCTGGCATCTCACTCTCTTTGAATCTTCTTTATCATGCTAAGAGGAGCAGGAAAAAGCAAAAAATTTCAGAATTGCACCTTGCAATGCGGAGAAATTACTGTTTGTGCATTTACAATATTCATTGATTTTTGCCATTGAAAAACATCATGTTATTCATAAACCAGAAATGTTTGAAGCTACTGACTGAATGAAAGGAGCTGGCATCTCACTCTCTTTGAATCTTCTTTATCATGCTTGGATTAGCAGGAAAAAGCAAAAAATTTCAGAATTGCACCTTGCAATGTGGAGATATTACTGTTTGTGCATTTACAATATTCATTGATGTTTGCCATTGAAAAACGTCCAGAAATGATTGAAGCTACTGACTGAATGAAAGGAGCTGGCATCTCACTTTCTTTGAATCTTCTTTATTATGCTAAGAGGAGCAGGAAAAAGCAAAAAATTTCAGAATTGCACCTTGCAATGCGGAGAAATTACTGTTTGTGCATTTACAATATTCATTGATTTTTGCCATTGAAAAACATCATGTTATTCATATACCAGAAATGATTGAAGCTACTGACTGAATGAAAGGAGCTGGCATCTCACTCTCTTTGAATCTTCTTTATCATGCTAAGAGGAGCAGGAAAAAGTAAAAAATTTCAGTATTGCACCTTGCAATGCGGAGAAATTACTGTTTGTGCATTTACAATATTCAATGATTTTTGCCATTGAAAAACGTCCAGAAATGATTGAAGCTACTGACTGAATGAAAGGAGCTGGCATCTCACTCTCTTTGAATCTTCTTTATCATGCTAAGAGGAGCAGGAAAAAGCAAAAAACTTCAGAATTGCACCTTGCAATGCGGAGAAATTACTGTTTGTGCATTTACAATATTCATTGATTTTTGCCATTGAAAAACATCATGTTATTCATATTCCAGAAATGATTGAAGCTACTGACTGAATGAAAGGAGCTGGCATCTCACTCTCTTTGAATCTTCTTTATCATGCTAAGAGGAGCAGGAAAAAGTAAAAAATTTCAGAATTGCACCTTGCAATGCGGAGAAATTACTCTTTGTGCATTTACAATATTCAATGATTTTTGCCTTTGAAAAACGTCCAGAAATGATTGAAGCTACTGACTGAACGAAAGGAGCTGGCATCTCACTCTCTTTGAATCTTCTTTATCATGCTAAGAGGAGCAGGAAAAAGCAAAAAATTTCAGAATTGCACCTTGCAATGCGGAGAAATTACTGTTTGTGCATTTACAATATTCATTGATTTTTGCCATTGAAAAACATCATGTTATTCATATACCAGAAATGTTTGAAGCTACTGACTGAATGAAAGGAGCTGGCATCTCACTCTCTTTGAATCTTCTTTATCATGCTAAGAGGAGCAGGAAAAAGCAAAAAATTTCAGAATTGCACCTTGCAATGCGGAGAAATTACTGTTTGTGCATTTACAATATTCATTGATTTTTGCCATTGAAAAACGTCCAGAAATGATTGAAGCTACTGACTGAATGAAAGGAGCTGGCATCTCACTCTGAATTTTCTTTATCATGCTAAGAGGAGCAGGAAAAAGCAAAAAATTTCAGAATTGCACCTTGCAATGCGGAGAAATTACTGTTTGTGCATTTACAATATTCATTGATTTTTGCCATTGAAAAACGTCCAGAAATGATTGAAGCTACTGACTGAATGAAAGGAGCTGGCATCTCACTCTCTTTGAATCTTCTTTATCATGCTAAGAGGAGCAGGAAAAAGCAAAAAATTTCAGAATTGCACCTTGCAATGCGGAGAAATTACTGTTTGTGCATTTACAATATTCATTGATTTTTGACATTGAAAAACATCATGTTATTCATATACCAGAAATGATTGAAGCTACTGACTGAATGAAAGGAGCTGGCATCTCACTCTCTTTGAATCTTCTTTATCATGCTAAGAGAAGCAGGAAAAAGTAAAAAATTTCAGAATTGCACCTTGCAATGCGGAGAAATTACTGTTTGTGCATTTACAATATTCAATGATTTTTGCCATTGAAAAACGTCCAGAAATGATTGAAGCTACTGACTGAATGAAAGGAGCTGGCATCTCACTCTCTTTGAATCTTCTTTATCATGCTAAGAGGAGCAGGAAAAAGCAAAAAACTTCAGAATTGCACCTTGCAATGCGGAGAAATTACTGTTTGTGCATTTACAATATTCATTGATTTTTGCCATTGAAAAACATCATGTTATTCATATACCAGAAATGATTGAAGCTACTGACTGAATAAAAGGAGCTGGCATCTCACTCTCTTTGAATCTTCTTTATCATGCTAAGAGGAGCAGGAAAAAGTAAAAAATTTCAGAATTGCACCTTGCAATGCGGAGAAATTACTGTTTGTGCATTTACAATATTCAATGATTTTTGCCTTTGAAAAACGTCCAGAAATGATTGAAGCTACTGACTGAACGAAAGGAGCTGGCATCTCACTCTCTTTGAATCTTCTTTATCATGCTAAGAGGAGCAGGAAAAAGCAAAAAATTTCAGAATTGCACCTTGCAATGCGGAGAAATTACTGTTTGTGCATTTACAATATTCATTGATTTTTGCCATTGAAAAACGTCCAGAAATGATTGAAGCTACTGACTGAATGAAAGCAGCTGGCATCTCACTCTGAATTTTCTTTATCATGCTAAGAGGAGCAGGAAAAAGCAAAAAATTTCAGAATTGCACCTTGCAATGCGGAGAAATTACTCTTTGTGCATTTACAATATTCATTGATTTTTGCCATTGAAAAACGTCCAGAAATGATTGAAGCTACTGACTGAATGAAAGGAGCTGGCATCTCACTCTCTTTGAATCGTCTTTATCATGCTAAGAGGAGCAGGAAAAAGCAAAAAATTTCAGAATTGCACCTTGCAATGCGGAGAAATTACTGTTTGTGCATTTACAATATTCATTGATTTTTGCCATTGAAAAACATTATGTTATTCATATACCAGAAATGTTTGAAGCTACTGACTGAGTGAAAGGAGCTGGCATCTCACTCTCTTTGAATCTTCTTTATCATGCTAAGAGGAGCAGGAAAAAGCAAAAAATTTCAGAATTGCACCTTGCAATGCGGAGAAATTACTGTTTGTGCATTTACAATATTCATTGATTTTTGCCATTGAAAAACATCATGTTATTCATAAACCAGAAATGTTTGAAGCTACTGACTGAATGAAAGGAGCTGGCATCTCACTCTCTTTGAATCTTCTTTATCATGCTTGGATTAGCAGGAAAAAGCAAAAAATTTCAGAATTGCACCTTGCAATGTGGAGATATTACTGTTTGTGCATTTACAATATTCATTGATTTTTGCCATTGAAAAACATGTTTTTCATATACCAGAAATGTTTGAAGCTACTGACTGAATGAAAGGAGCTGGCATCTCACTCTCTTTGAATCTTCTTTATCATGCTAGGATTAACAGGAAAAAGCAAAAAATTTCAGAATTGCACCTTGCAATGTGGAGATATTACTGTTTGTGCATTTACAATATTCATTGATTTTTGCCATTGAAAAACGTCCAGAAATGATTGAAGCTACTGACTGAATGAAAGCAGCTGGCATCTCACTCTGAATTTTCTTTATCATGCTAAGAGGAGCAGGAAAAAGCAAAAAATTTCAGAATTGCACCTTGCAATGCGGAGAAATTACTGTTTGTGCATTTACAATATTCATTGATTTTTGCCATTGAAAAACGTCCAGAAATGATTGAAGCTACTGACTGAATGAAAGGAGCTGGCATCTCACTCTCTTTGAATCTTCTTTATCATGCTAAGAGGAGCAGGAAAAAGCAAAAAATTTCAGAATTGCACCTTGCAATGCGGAGAAATTACTGTTTGTGCATTTACAATATTCATTGATTTTTGCCATTGAAAAACATCATGTTATTCATATACCAGAAATGATTGAAGCTACTGACTGAATGAAAGGAGCTGGCATCTCACTCTCTTTGAATCTTCTTTATCATGCTAAGAGGAGCAGGAAAAAGTAAAAAATTTCAGAATTGCACCTTGCAATGCGGAGAAATTACTGTTTGTGCATTTACAATATTCAATGATTTTTGCCTTTGAAAAACGTCCAGAAATGATTGAAGCTACTGACTGAACGAAAGGAGCTGGCATCTCACTCTCTTTGAATCTTCTTTATCATGCTAAGAGGAGCAGGAAAAAGCAAAAAATTTCAGAATTGCACCTTGCAATGCGGAGAAATTACTGTTTGTGCATTTACAATATTCATTGATTTTTGCCATTGAAAAACATCATGTTATTCATATACCAGAAATGATTGATGCTACTGACTGAATGAAAGGAGCTGGCATCTCACTCTCTTTGAATCTTCTTTATCATGCTAAGAGGAGCAGGAAAAAGCAAAAAATTTCAGAATTGCACCTTGCAATGCGGAGAAATTACTGTTTGTGCATTTACAATATTCATTGATTTTTGCCATTGAAAAACATCATGTTATTCATATACCAGGAATGTTTGAAGCTACTGACTGAATGAAAGGAGCTGGCATCTCACTCTCTTTGAATCTTCTTTATCATGCTAAGAGGAGCAGGAAAAAGCAAAAAATTTCAGAATTGCACCTTGCAATGCGGAGAAATTACTGTTTGTGCATTTACAATATTCATTGATTTTTGCCATTGAAAAACGTCCAGAAATGATTGAAGCTACTGACTGAATGAAAGGAGCTGGCATCTCACTCTCTTTTAATCTTGTTTATCATGCTAAGAGGAGCAGGAAAAAGCAAAAAATTTCAGAATTGCACCTTGCAATGCGGAGAAATTACTGTTTGTGCATTTACAATATTCATTGATTTTTGCCATTGAAAAACGTCCAGAAATGATTGAAGCTACTGACTGAATGAAAGGAGCTGGCATCTCACTCTCTTTGAATCTTCTTTATCATGCTAAGAGGAGCAGGAAAAAGCAAAAAATTTCAGAATTGCACCTTGCAATGCGGAGAAATTACTGTTTGTGCATTTACAATATTCATTGATTTTTGCCATTGAAAAACATCATGTTATTCATATACCAGAAATGATTGAAGCTACTGACTGAATGAAAGGAGCTGGCATCTCACTCTCTTTGAATCTTCTTTATCATGCTAAGAGGAGCAGGAAAAAGTAAAAAATTTCAGAATTGCACCTTGCAATGCGGAGAAATTACTGTTTGTGCATTTACAATATTCAATGATTTTTGCCATTGAAAAACGTCCAGAAATGATTGAAGCTACTGACTGAATGAAAGGAGCTGGCATCTCACTCTCTTTGAATCTTCTTTATCATGCTAAGAGGAGCAGGAAAAAGCAAAAAATTTCAGAATTGCACCTTGCAATGCGGAGAAATTACTGTTTGTGCATTTACAATATTCATTGATTTTTGCCATTGAAAAACATCATGTTATTCATATACCAGAAATGATTGAAGCTACTGACTGAATGAAAGGAGCTGGCATCTCACTCTCTTTGAATCTTCTTTATCATGCTAAGAGGAGCAGGAAAAAGTAAAAAATTTCAGAATTGCACCTTGCAATGCGGAGAAATTACTGTTTGTGCATTTACAATATTCAATGATTTTTGCCTTTGAAAAACGTCCAGAAATGATTGAAGCTACTGACTGAACGAAAGGAGCTGGCATCTCACTCTCTTTGAATCTTCTTTATCATGCTAAGAGGAGCAGGAAAAAGCAAAAAATTTCAGAATTGCACCTTGCAATGCGGAGAAATTACTGTTTGTGCATTTACAATATTCATTGATTTTTCCCATTGAAAAACATCATGTTATTCATATACCAGAAATGATTGATGCTACTGACTGAATGAAAGGAGCTGGCATCTCACTCTCTTTGAATCTTCTTTATCATGCTAAGAGGAGCAGGAAAAAGCAAAAAATTTCAGAATTGCACCTTGCAATGCGGAGAAATTACTGTTTGTGCATTTACAATATTCATTGATTTTTGCCATTGAAAAACATCATGTTATTCATATACCAGAAATGTTTGAAGCTACTGACTGAATGAAAGGAGCTGGCATCTCACTCTCTTTGAATCTTCTTTATCATGCTAAGAGGAGCAGGAAAAAGCAAAAAATTTCAGAATTGCACCTTGCAATGCGGAGAAATTACTGTTTGTGCATTTACAATATTCATTGATTTTTGCAATTGAAAAACGTCCAGAAATGATTGAAGCTACTGACTGAATGAAAGGAGCTGGCATCTCACTCTCTTTGAATCTTCTTTATCATGCTAAGAGGAGCAGGAAAAAGCAAAAAATTTCAGAATTGCACCTTGCAATGCGGAGAAATTACTGTTTGTGCATTTACAATATTCATTGATTTTTGCCATTGAAAAACATTATGTTATTCATATACCAGGAATGTTTGAAGCTACTGACTGAATGAAAGGAGCTGGCATCTCACTCTCTTTGAATCTTCTTTATCATGCTAAGAGGAGCAGGAAAAAGTAAAAAATTTCAGAATTGCACCTTGCAATGCGGAGAAATTACTGTTTGTGCATTTACAATATTCATTGATTTTTGCCATTGAAAAACGTCCAGAAATGATTGAAGCTACTGACTGAATGAAAGGAGCTGGCATCTCACTCTCTTTGAATCTTGTTTATCATGCTAAGAGAAGCAGGAAAAAGCAAAAAATTTCAGAATTGCACCTTGCAATGCGAAGAAATTACTGTTTGTGCATTTACAATATTCATTGATGTTTGCCATTGAAAAACGTCCAGAAATGATTGAAGCTACTGACTGAATGAAAGGAGCTGGCATCTCACTTTCTTTGAATCTTCTTTATTATGCTAAGAGGAGCAGGAAAAAGCAAAAAATTTCAGAATTGCACCTTGCAATGCGGAGAAATTACTGTTTGTGCATTTACAATATTCATTGATTTTTGCCATTGAAAAACATCATGTTATTCATATACCAGAAATGATTGAAGCTACTGACTGAATGAAAGGAGCTGGCATCTCACTCTCTTTGAATCTTCTTTATCATGCTAAGAGGAGCAGGAAAAAGTAAAAAATTTCAGTATTGCACCTTGCAATGCGGAGAAATTACTGTTTGTGCATTTACAATATTCAATGATTTTTGCCATTGAAAAACGTCCAGAAATGATTGAAGCTACTGACTGAATGAAAGGAGCTGGCATCTCACTCTCTTTGAATCTTCTTTATCATGCTAAGAGGAGCAGGAAAAAGCAAAAAACTTCAGAATTGCACCTTGCAATGCGGAGAAATTACTGTTTGTGCATTTACAATATTCATTGATTTTTGCCATTGAAAAACATCATGTTATTCATATTCCAGAAATGATTGAAGCTACTGACTGAATGAAAGGAGCTGGCATCTCACTCTCTTTGAATCTTCTTTATCATGCTAAGAGGAGCAGGAAAAAGTAAAAAATTTCAGAATTGCACCTTGCAATGCGGAGAAATTACTCTTTGTGCATTTACAATATTCAATGATTTTTGCCTTTGAAAAACGTCCAGAAATGATTGAAGCTACTGACTGAACGAAAGGAGCTGGCATCTCACTCTCTTTGAATCTTCTTTATCATGCTAAGAGGAGCAGGAAAAAGCAAAAAATTTCAGAATTGCACCTTGCAATGCGGAGAAATTACTGTTTGTGCATTTACAATATTCATTGATTTTTGCCATTGAAAAACATCATGTTATTCATATACCAGAAATGTTTGAAGCTACTGACTGAATGAAAGGAGCTGGCATCTCACTCTCTTTGAATCTTCTTTATCATGCTAAGAGGAGCAGGAAAAAGCAAAAAATTTCAGAATTGCACCTTGCAATGCGGAGAAATTACTGTTTGTGCATTTACAATATTCATTGATTTTTGCCATTGAAAAACGTCCAGAAATGATTGAAGCTACTGACTGAATGAAAGGAGCTGGCATCTCACTCTGAATTTTCTTTATCATGCTAAGAGGAGCAGGAAAAAGCAAAAAATTTCAGAATTGCACCTTGCAATGCGGAGAAATTACTGTTTGTGCATTTACAATATTCATTGATTTTTGCCATTGAAAAACGTCCAGAAATGATTGAAGCTACTGACTGAATGAAAGGAGCTGGCATCTCACTCTCTTTGAATCTTCTTTATCATGCTAAGAGGAGCAGGAAAAAGCAAAAAATTTCAGAATTGCACCTTGCAATGCGGAGAAATTACTGTTTGTGCATTTACAATATTCATTGATTTTTGACATTGAAAAACATCATGTTATTCATATACCAGAAATGATTGAAGCTACTGACTGAATGAAAGGAGCTGGCATCTCACTCTCTTTGAATCTTCTTTATCATGCTAAGAGAAGCAGGAAAAAGTAAAAAATTTCAGAATTGCACCTTGCAATGCGGAGAAATTACTGTTTGTGCATTTACAATATTCAATGATTTTTGCCATTGAAAAACGTCCAGAAATGATTGAAGCTACTGACTGAATGAAAGGAGCTGGCATCTCACTCTCTTTGAATCTTCTTTATCATGCTAAGAGGAGCAGGAAAAAGCAAAAAACTTCAGAATTGCACCTTGCAATGCGGAGAAATTACTGTTTGTGCATTTACAATATTCATTGATTTTTGCCATTGAAAAACATCATGTTATTCATATACCAGAAATGATTGAAGCTACTGACTGAATAAAAGGAGCTGGCATCTCACTCTCTTTGAATCTTCTTTATCATGCTAAGAGGAGCAGGAAAAAGTAAAAAATTTCAGAATTGCACCTTGCAATGCGGAGAAATTACTGTTTGTGCATTTACAATATTCAATGATTTTTGCCTTTGAAAAACGTCCAGAAATGATTGAAGCTACTGACTGAACGAAAGGAGCTGGCATCTCACTCTCTTTGAATCTTCTTTATCATGCTAAGAGGAGCAGGAAAAAGCAAAAAATTTCAGAATTGCACCTTGCAATGCGGAGAAATTACTGTTTGTGCATTTACAATATTCATTGATTTTTGCCATTGAAAAACGTCCAGAAATGATTGAAGCTACTGACTGAATGAAAGCAGCTGGCATCTCACTCTGAATTTTCTTTATCATGCTAAGAGGAGCAGGAAAAAGCAAAAAATTTCAGAATTGCACCTTGCAATGCGGAGAAATTACTCTTTGTGCATTTACAATATTCATTGATTTTTGCCATTGAAAAACGTCCAGAAATGATTGAAGCTACTGACTGAATGAAAGGAGCTGGCATCTCACTCTCTTTGAATCGTCTTTATCATGCTAAGAGGAGCAGGAAAAAGCAAAAAATTTCAGAATTGCACCTTGCAATGCGGAGAAATTACTGTTTGTGCATTTACAATATTCATTGATTTTTGCCATTGAAAAACATTATGTTATTCATATACCAGAAATGTTTGAAGCTACTGACTGAGTGAAAGGAGCTGGCATCTCACTCTCTTTGAATCTTCTTTATCATGCTAAGAGGAGCAGGAAAAAGCAAAAAATTTCAGAATTGCACCTTGCAATGCGGAGAAATTACTGTTTGTGCATTTACAATATTCATTGATTTTTGCCATTGAAAAACATCATGTTATTCATAAACCAGAAATGTTTGAAGCTACTGACTGAATGAAAGGAGCTGGCATCTCACTCTCTTTGAATCTTCTTTATCATGCTTGGATTAGCAGGAAAAAGCAAAAAATTTCAGAATTGCACCTTGCAATGTGGAGATATTACTGTTTGTGCATTTACAATATTCATTGATTTTTGCCATTGAAAAACATGTTTTTCATATACCAGAAATGTTTGAAGCTACTGACTGAATGAAAGGAGCTGGCATCTCACTCTCTTTGAATCTTCTTTATCATGCTAGGATTAACAGGAAAAAGCAAAAAATTTCAGAATTGCACCTTGCAATGTGGAGATATTACTGTTTGTGCATTTACAATATTCATTGATTTTTGCCATTGAAAAACGTCCAGAAATGATTGAAGCTACTGACTGAATGAAAGCAGCTGGCATCTCACTCTGAATTTTCTTTATCATGCTAAGAGGAGCAGGAAAAAGCAAAAAATTTCAGAATTGCACCTTGCAATGCGGAGAAATTACTGTTTGTGCATTTACAATATTCATTGATTTTTGCCATTGAAAAACGTCCAGAAATGATTGAAGCTACTGACTGAATGAAAGGAGCTGGCATCTCACTCTCTTTGAATCGTCTTTATCATGCTAAGAGGAGCAGGAAAAAGCAAAAAATTTCAGAATTGCACCTTGCAATGCGGAGAAATTACTGTTTGTGCATTTACAATATTCATTGATTTTTGCCATTGAAAAACATCATGTTATTCATATACCAGAAATGTTTGAAGCTACTGACTGAATGAAAGGAGCTGGCATCTCACTCTCTTTGAATCTTCTTTATCATGCTTGGATTAGCAGGAAAAAGCAAAAAATTTCAGAATTGCACCTTGCAATGTGGAGATATTACTGTTTGTGCATTTACAATATTCATTGATTTTTGCCATTGAAAAACATGTTTTTCATATACCAGAAATGTTTGAAGCTACTGACTGAATGAAAGGAGCTGGCATCTCACTCTCTTTGAATCTTCTTTATCATGCTAGGATTAGCAGGAAAAAGCAAAAAATTTCAGAATTGCACCTTGCAATGTGGAGATATTACTGTTTGTGCATTTACAATATTCATTGATTTTTGCCATTGAAAAACGTCCAGAAATGTTTGAAGCTACTGACTGAATGAAAGGAGCTGGCATCTCACTCTCTTTGAATCTTCTTTATCATGCTAGGATTAGCAGGAAAAAGCAAAAAATTTCAGAATTGCACCTTGCAATGTGGAGATATTGCTGTTTGTGCATTTACAATATTCATTGATTTTTGCCATTGAAAAACATGTTTTTCATATACAAGAAATGTTTGAAGCTACTGACTGAATGAAAGGAGCTGGCATCTCACTCTCTTTGAATCTTCTTTATCATGCTAGGATTAGCAGGAAAAAGCAAAAAATTTCAGAATTGCACCTTGCAATGTGGAGATATTACTGTTTGTGCATTTACAATATTCATTGATTTTTGCCATTGAAAAACGTCCAGAAATGTTTGAAGCTACTGACTGAATGAAAGGAGCTGGCATCTCACTCTCTTTGAATCTTCTTTATCATGCTAGGATTAGCAGGAAAAAGCAAAAAATTTCAGAATTGCACCTTGCAATGTGGAGATATTACTGTTTGTGCATTTACAATATTCATTGATTTTTGCCATTGAAAAACATGTTTTTCATATACCAGAAATGTTTGAAGCTACTGACGGAATGAAAGGAGCTGGCATCTCACTCTCTTTGAATCTTCTTTATCATGCTAGGATTAGCAGGAAAAAGCAAAAAATTTCAGAATTGCACCTTGCAATGTGGAGATATTACTGTTTGTGCATTTACAATATTCATTGATTTTTGCCATTGAAAAACATGTTTTTCATATACCAGAAATGTTTGAAGCTACTGACTGAATGAAAGGAGCTGGCATCTCACTGTCTTTGAATCTTCTTTATCATGCTAGGATTAACAGGAAAAAGCAAAAAATTTCAGAATTGCACCTTGCAATGTGGAGATATTACTGTTTGTGCATTTACAATATTCATTGATTTTGCCATTGAAAAACGTCCAGAAATGTTTGAAGCTACTGACTGAATGAAAGGAGCTGGCATCTCACTCTCTTTAAATCTTCTTTATCATGCTAGGATTAGCAGGAAAAAGCAAAAAAATTTCAGAATTGCACCTTGCAATGTGGAGATATTACTGTTTGTGCATTTACAATATTCATTGATTTTTGCCATTGAAAAACATGTTTTTCATATACCAGAAATGTTTGAAGCTACTGACTGAATGAAAGGAGCTGGCATCTCACTCTCTTTGAATCTTCTTTATCATGCTAGGATAAGCAGGAAAAAGCAAAAAATTTCAGAATTGCACCTTGCAATGTGGAGATATTACTGTTTGTGCATTTACAATATTCATTGATTTTTGCCATTGAAAAACATGTTTTTCATATACCAGAAATGTTTGAAGCTACTGACTTCAATGAAAGGAGCTGGCATCTCACTCTCTTTGAATCTTCTTTATCATGCTAGGATTAACAGGAAAAAGCAAAAAATTTCAGAATTGCACCTTGCAATGTGGAGATATTACTGTTTGTGCATTTACAATATTCATTGATTTTTGCCATTGAAAAACGTCCAGAAATGATTGAAGCTACTGACTGAATGAAAGGAGCTGGCATCTCACTCTCTTTTAATCTTGTTTATCATGCTAAGAGGAGCAGGAAAAAGCAAAAAATTTCAGAATTGCACCTTGCAATGCGGAGAAATTACTGTTTGTGCATTTACAATATTCATTGATTTTTGCCATTGAAAAACGTCCAGAAATGATTGAAGCTACTGACTGAATGAAAGGAGCTGGCATCTCACTCTCTTTGAATCTTCTTTATCATGCTAAGAGGAGCAGGAAAAAGCAAAAAATTTCAGAATTGCACCTTGCAATGCGGAGAAATTACTGTTTGTGCATTTACAATATTCATTGATTTTTGCCATTGAAAAACATCATGTTATTCATATTCCAGAAATGATTGAAGCTACTGACTGAATGAAAGGAGCTGGCATCTCACTCTCTTTGAATCTTCTTTATCATGCTAAGAGGAGCAGGAAAAAGTAAAAAATTTCAGAATTGCACCTTGCAATGCGGAGAAATTACTGTTTGTGCATTTACAATATTCAATGATTTTTGCCATTGAAAAACGTCCAGAAATGATTGAAGCTACTGACTGAATGAAAGGAGCTGGCATCTCACTCTCTTTGAATCTTCTTTATCATGCTAAGAGGAGCAGGAAAAAGCAAAAAATTTCAGAATTGCACCTTGCAATGCGGAGAAATTACTGTTTGTGCATTTACAATATTCATTGATTTTTGCCATTGAAAAACATCATGTTATTCATATACCAGAAATGATTGAAGCTACTGACTGAATGAAAGGAGCTGGCATCTCACTCTCTTTGAATCTTCTTTATCATGCTAAGAGGAGCAGGAAAAAGTAAAAAATTTCAGAATTGCACCTTGCAATGCGGAGAAATTGCTGTTTGTGCATTTACAATATTCAATGATTTTTGCCTTTGAAAAACGTCCAGAAATGATTGAAGCTACTGACTGAACGAAAGGAGCTGGCATCTCACTCTCTTTGAATCTTCTTTATCATGCTAAGAGGAGCAGGAAAAAGCAAAAAATTTCAGAATTGCACCTTGCAATGCGGAGAAATTACTGTTTGTGCATTTACAATATTCATTGATTTTTGCCATTGAAAAACATCATGTTATTCATATACCAGAAATGATTGATGCTACTGCCTGAATGAAAGGAGCTGGCATCTCACTCTCTTTGAATCTTCTTTATCATGCTAAGAGGAGCAGGAAAAAGCAAAAAATTTCAGAATTGCACCTTGCAATGCGGAGAAATTACTGTGTGTGCATTTACAATATTCATTGATTTTTGCCATTGAAAAACATCATGTTATTCATATACCAGAAATGTTTGAAGCTACTGACTGAATGAAAGGAGCTGGCATCTCACTCTCTTTGAATCTTCTTTATCATGCTAAGAGGAGCAGGAAAAAGCAAAAAATTTCAGAATTGCACCTTGCAATGCGGAGAAATTACTGTTTGTGCATTTACAATATTCATTGATTTTTGCAATTGAAAAACGTCCAGAAATGATTGAAGCTACTGACTGAATGAAAGGAGCTGGCATCTCACTCTCTTTGAATCTTCTTTATCATGCTAAGAGGAGCAGGAAAAAGCAAAAAATTTCAGAATTGCACCTTGCAATGCGGAGAAATTACTGTTTGTGCATTTACAATATTCATTGATTTTTGCCATTGAAAAACATTGTTATTCATATACCAGGAATGTTTGAAGCTACTGACTGAATGAAAGGAGCTGGCATCTCACTCTCTTTGAATCTTCTTTATCATGCTAAGAGGAGCAGGAAAAAGTAAAAAATTTCAGAATTGCACCTTGCAATGCGGAGAAATTACTGTTTGTGCATTTACAATATTCATTGATTTTTGCCATTGAAAAACGTCCAGAAATGATTGAAGCTACTGACTGAATGAAAGGAGCTGGCATCTCACTCTCTTTGAATCTTGTTTATCATGCTAAGAGAAGCAGGAAAAAGCAAAAAATTTCAGAATTGCACCTTGCAATGCGAAGAAATTACTGTTTGTGCATTTACAATATTCATTCATGTTTGCCATTGAAAAACGTCCAGAAATGATTGAAGCTACTGACTGAATGAAAGGAGCTGGCATCTCACTTTCTTTGAATCTTCTTTATTATGCTAAGAGGAGCAGGAAAAAGCAAAAAATTTCAGAATTGCACCTTGCAATGCGGAGAAATTACTGTTTGTGCATTTACAATATTCATTGATTTTTGCCATTGAAAAACATCATGTTATTCATATACCAGAAATGATTGAAGCTACTGACTGAATGAAAGGAGCTGGCATCTCACTCTCTTTGAATCTTCTTTATCATGCTAAGAGGAGCAGGAAAAAGTAAAAAATTTCAGTATTGCACCTTGCAATGCGGAGAAATTACTGTTTGTGCATTTACAATATTCAATGATTTTTGCCATTGAAAAACGTCCAGAAATGATTGAAGCTACTGACTGAATGAAAGGAGCTGGCATCTCACTCTCTTTGAATCTTCTTTATCATGCTAAGAGGAGCAGGAAAAAGCAAAAAACTTCAGAATTGCACCTTGCAATGCGGAGAAATTACTGTTTGTGCATTTACAATATTCATTGATTTTTGCCATTGAAAAACATCATGTTATTCATATACCAGAAATGATTGAAGCTACTGACTGAATGAAAGGAGCTGGCATCTCACTCTCTTTGAATCTTCTTTATCATGCTAAGAGGAGCAGGAAAAAGTAAAAAATTTCAGAATTGCACCTTGCAATGCGGAGAAATTACTCTTTGTGCATTTACAATATTCAATGATTTTTGCCTTTGAAAAACGTCCAGAAATGATTGAAGCTACTGACTGAACGAAAGGAGCTGGCATCTCACTCTCTTTGAATCTTCTTTATCATGCTAAGAGGAGCAGGAAAAAGCAAAAAATTTCAGAATTGCACCTTGCAATGCGGAGAAATTACTGTTTGTGCATTTACAATATTCATTGATTTTTGCCATTGAAAAACATCATGTTATTCATATACCAGAAATGTTTGAAGCTACTGACTGAATGAAAGGAGCTGGCATCTCACTCTCTTTGAATCTTCTTTATCATGCTAAGAGGAGCAGGAAAAAGCAAAAAATTTCAGAATTGCACCTTGCAATGCGGAGAAATTACTGTTTGTGCATTTACAATATTCATTGATTTTTGCCATTGAAAAACGTCCAGAAATGATTGAAGCTACTGACTGAATGAAAGGAGCTGGCATCTCACTCTGAATTTTCTTTATCATGCTAAGAGGAGCAGGAAAAAGCAAAAAATTTCAGAATTGCACCTTGCAATGCGGAGAAATTACTGTTTGTGCATTTACAATATTCATTGATTTTTGCCATTGAAAAACGTCCAGAAATGATTGAAGCTACTGACTGAATGAAAGGAGCTGGCATCTCACTCTCTTTGAATCTTCTTTATCATGCTAAGAGGAGCAGGAAAAAGCAAAAAATTTCAGAATTGCACCTTGCAATGCGGAGAAATTACTGTTTGTGCATTTACAATATTCATTGATTTTTGACATTGAAAAACATCATGTTATTCATATACCAGAAATGATTGAAGCTACTGACTGAATGAAAGGAGCTGGCATCTCACTCTCTTTGAATCTTCTTTATCATGCTAAGAGAAGCAGGAAAAAGTAAAAAATTTCAGAATTGCACCTTGCAATGCGGAGAAATTACTGTTTGTGCATTTACAATATTCAATGATTTTTGCCATTGAAAAACGTCCAGAAATGATTGAAGCTACTGACTGAATGAAAGGAGCTGGCATCTCACTCTCTTTGAATCTTCTTTATCATGCTAAGAGGAGCAGGAAAAAGCAAAAAACTTCAGAATTGCACCTTGCAATGCGGAGAAATTACTGTTTGTGCATTTACAATATTCATTGATTTTTGCCATTGAAAAACATCATGTTATTCATATACCAGAAATGATTGAAGCTACTGACTGAATAAAAGGAGCTGGCATCTCACTCTCTTTGAATCTTCTTTATCATGCTAAGAGGAGCAGGAAAAAGTAAAAAATTTCAGAATTGCACCTTGCAATGCGGAGAAATTACTGTTTGTGCATTTACAATATTCAATGATTTTTGCCTTTGAAAAACGTCCAGAAATGATTGAAGCTACTGACTGAACGAAAGAGCTGGCATCTCACTCTCTTTGAATCTTCTTTATCATGCTAAGAGGAGCAGGAAAAAGCAAAAAATTTCAGAATTGCACCTTGCAATGCGGAGAAATTACTGTTTGTGCATTTACAATATTCATTGATTTTTGCCATTGAAAAACGTCCAGAAATGATTGAAGCTACTGACTGAATGAAAGCAGCTGGCATCTCACTCTGAATTTTCTTTATCATGCTAAGAGGAGCAGGAAAAAGCAAAAAATTTCAGAATTGCACCTTGCAATGCGGAGAAATTACTCTTTGTGCATTTACAATATTCATTGATTTTTGCCATTGAAAAACGTCCAGAAATGATTGAAGCTACTGACTGAATGAAAGGAGCTGGCATCTCACTCTCTTTGAATCGTCTTTATCATGCTAAGAGGAGCAGGAAAAAGCAAAAAATTTCAGAATTGCACCTTGCAATGCGGAGAAATTACTGTTTGTGCATTTACAATATTCATTGATTTTTGCCATTGAAAAACATTATGTTATTCATATACCAGAAATGTTTGAAGCTACTGATTGAGTGAAAGGAGCTGGCATCTCACTCTCTTTGAATCTTCTTTATCATGCTAAGAGGAGCAGGAAAAAGCAAAAAATTTCAGAATTGCACCTTGCAATGCGGAGAAATTACTGTTTGTGCATTTACAATATTCATTGATTTTTGCCATTGAAAAACATCATGTTATTCATATACCAGAAATGTTTGAAGCTACTGACTGAATGAAAGGAGCTGGCATCTCACTCTCTTTGAATCTTCTTTATCATGCTTGGATTAGCAGGAAAAAGCAAAAAATTTCAGAATTGCACCTTGCAATGTGGAGATATTACTGTTTGTGCATTTACAATATTCATTGATTTTTGCCATTGAAAAACATGTTTTTCATATACCAGAAATGTTTGAAGCTACTGACTGAATGAAAGGAGCTGGCATCTCACTCTCTTTGAATCTTCTTTATCATGCTAGGATTAACAGGAAAAAGCAAAAAATTTCAGAATTGCACCTTGCAATGTGGAGATATTACTGTTTGTGCATTTACAATATTCATTGATTTTTGCCATTGAAAAACGTCCAGAAATGATTGAAGCTACTGACTGAATGAAAGCAGCTGGCATCTCACTCTGAATTTTCTTTATCATGCTAAGAGGAGCAGGAAAAAGCAAAAAATTTCAGAATTGCACCTTGCAATGCGGAGAAATTACTGTTTGTGCATTTACAATATTCATTGATTTTTGCCATTGAAAAACGTCCAGAAATGATTGAAGCTACTGACTGAATGAAAGGAGCTGGCATCTCACTCTCTTTGAATCGTCTTTATCATGCTAAGAGGAGCAGGAAAAAGCAAAAAATTTCAGAATTGCACCTTGCAATGCGGAGAAATTACTGTTTGTGCATTTACAATATTCATTGATTTTTGCCATTGAAAAACATCATGTTATTCATATACCAGAAATGTTTGAAGCTACTGACTGAATGAAAGGAGCTGGCATCTCACTCTCTTTGAATCTTCTTTATCATGCTTGGATTAGCAGGAAAAAGCAAAAAATTTCAGAATTGCACCTTGCAATGTGGAGATATTACTGTTTGTGCATTTACAATATTCATTGATTTTTGCCATTGAAAAACATGTTTTTCATATACCAGAAATGTTTGAAGCTACTGACTGAATGAAAGGAGCTGGCATCTCACTCTCTTTGAATCTTCTTTATCATGCTAGGATTAGCAGGAAAAAGCAAAAAATTTCAGAATTGCACCTTGCAATGTGGAGATATTACTGTTTGTGCATTTACAATATTCATTGATTTTTGCCATTGAAAAACATGTTTTTCATATACCAGAAATGTTTGAAGCTACTGACTGAATGAAAGGAGCTGGCATCTCACTCTCTTTGAATCTTCTTTATCATGCTAGGATTAACAGGAAAAAGCAAAAAATTTCAGAATTGCACCTTGCAATGTGGAGATATTACTGTTTGTGCATTTACAATATTCATTGATTTTTGCCATTGAAAAACGTCCAGAAATGTTTGAAGCTACTGACTGAATGAAAGGAGCTGGCATCTCACTCTCTTTGAATCTTCTTTATCATGCTAGGATTAGCAGGAAAAAGCAAAAAATTTCAGAATTGCACCTTGCAATGTGGAGATATTGCTGTTTGTGCATTTACAATATTCATTGATTTTTGCCATTGAAAAACATGTTTTTCATATACAAGAAATGTTTGAAGCTACTGACTGAATGAAAGGAGCTGGCATCTCACTCTCTTTGAATCTTCTTTATCATGCTAGGATTAGCAGGAAAAAGCAAAAAATTTCAGAATTGCACCTTGCAATGTGGAGATATTACTGTTTGTGCATTTACAATATTCATTGATTTTTGCCATTGAAAAACGTCCAGAAATGTTTGAAGCTACTGACTGAATGAAAGGAGCTGGCATCTCACTCTCTTTGAATCATCTTTATCATGCTAGGATTAGCAGGAAAAAGCAAAAAATTTCAGAATTGCACCTTGCAATGTGGAGATATTACTGTTTGTGCATTTACAATATTCATTGATTTTTGCCATTGAAAAACATGTTTTTCATATACAAGAAATGTTTGAAGCTACTGACTGAATGAAAGGAGCTGGCATCTCACTCTCTTTGAATCTTCTTTATCATGCTAGGATTAGCAGGAAAAAGCAAAAAATTTCAGAATTGCACCTTGCAATGTGGAGATATTACTGTTTGTGCATTTACAATATTCATTGATTTTTGCCATTGAAAAACGTCCAGAAATGTTTCAAGCTACTGACTGAATGAAATTAGCTGGCATCTCACTCTCTTTGAATCTTCTTTATCATGCTAGGATTAGCAGGAAAAAGCAAAAAAATTTCAGAATTGCACCTTGCAATGTGGAGATATTACTGTTTGTGCATTTACAATATTCATTGATTTTTGCCATTGAAAAACATGTTTTTCATATACCAGAAATGTTTGAAGCTACTGACTGAATGAAAGGAGCTGGCATCTCACTCTCTTTGAATCTTCTTTATCATGCTAGGATAAGCAGGAAAAAGCAAAAAATTTCAGAATTGCACCTTGCAATGTGGAGATATTACTGTTTGTGCATTTACAATATTCATTGATTTTTGCCATTGAAAAACATGTTTTTCATATACCAGAAATATTTGAAGCTACTGACTTGAATGAAAGGAGCTGGCATCTCACTCTCTTTGAATCTTCTTTATCATGCTAGGATTAACAGGAAAAAGCAAAAAATTTCAGAATTGCACCTTGCAATGTGGAGATATTACTGTTTGTGCATTTACAATATTCATTGATTTTTGCCATTGAAAAACGTCCAGAAATGTTTGAAGCTACTGACTGAATGAAAGGAGCTGGTATCTCACTCTCTTTGAATCTTCTTTATCATGCTAGGATTAGCAGGAAAAAGCAAAAAATTTCAGAATTGCACCTTGCAATGTGGAGATATTACTGTTTATGCATTTACAATATTCATTGATTTTTGCCATTGAAAAACATGTTTTTCATATACAAGAAATGTTTGAAGCTACTGACTGAATGAAAGGAGCTGGCATCTCACTCTCTTTGAATCTTCTTTATCATGCTAGGATTAGCAGGAAAAAGCAAAAAATTTCAGAATTGCACCTTGCAATGTGGAGATATTACTGTTTGTGCATTTACAATATTCATTGATTTTTGCCATTGAAAAACGTCCAGAAATGTTTGAAGCTACTGACTGAATGAAATTAGCTGGCATCTCACTCTCTTTGAATCTTCTTTATCATGCTAGGATTAGCAGGAAAAAGCAAAAAATTTCAGAATTGCACCTTGCAATGTGGAGATATTACTGTTTGTGCATTTACAATATTCATTGATTTTTGCCATTGAAAAACATGTTTTTCATATACCAGAAATGTTTGAAGCTACTGACTGAATGAAAGGAGCTGGTATCTCACTCTCTTTGAATCTTCTTTATCATGCTAGGATTAACAGGAAAAAGCAAAAAATTTCAGAATTGCACCTTGCAATGTGGAGATATTACTGTTTGTGCATTTACAATATTCATTGATTTTTGCCATTGAAAAACGTCCAGAAATGTTTGAAGCTACTGACTGAATGAAAGGAGCTGGCATCTCACTCTCTTTGAATCTTCTTTATCATGCTAGGATTAACAGGAAAAAGCTAAAAATTTCAGAATTGCACCTTGCAATGTGGAGATATTACTGTTTGTGCATTTACAATATTCATTGATTTTTGCCATTGAAAAACATGTTTTTCATATACCAGAAATGTTTGAAGCTACTGACTGAATGAAAGGAGCTGGCATCTCACTATCTTTGAATCTTCTTTATCATGCTAGGATTAGCAGGAAAAAGCAAAAAATTTCAGAATTGCACCTTGCAATGTGGAGATATTACTGTTTGTGCATTTACAATATTCATTGATTTTTGCCATTGAAAAACATGTTTTTCATATACCAGAAATGTTTGAAGCTACTGACTGAATGAAAGGAGCTGGCATCTCACTCTCTTTGAATCTTCTTTATCATGCTAGGATTAGCAGGAAAAAGCAAAAAATTTCAGAATTGCACCTTGCAATGTGGAGATATTACTGTTTGTGCATTTACAATATTCATTGATTTTTGCCATTGAAAAACATGTTTTTCATATACCAGAAATGTTTGAAGCTACTGACTGAATGAAAGGAGCTGGCATCTCACTCTCTTTGAATCTTCTTTATCATGCTAGGATTAGCAGGAAAAAGCAAAAAATTTCAGAATTGCACCTTGCAATGTGGAGATATTACTGTTTGTGCATTTACAATATTCATTGATTTTTGCCATTGAAAAACATGTTTTTCATATACCAGAAATGTTTGAAGCTACTGACTGAATGAAAGGAGCTGGCATCTCACTCTCTTTGAATCTTCTTTATCATGCTAGGATTAACAGGAAAAAACAAAAAATTTCAGAATTGCACCTTGCAATGTGGAGATATTACTGTTTGTGCATTTACAATATTCATTGATTTTTGCCATTGAAAAACATGTTTTTCATATACCAGAAATGTTTGAAGCTACTGACTGAATGAAAGGAGCTGGCATCTCACTCTCTTTGAATCTTCTTTATCATGCTAGGATTAACAGGAAAAAGCAAAAAATTTCAGAATTGCACCTTGCAATGTGGAGATATTACTGTTTGTGCATTTACAATATTCATTGATTTTTGCCATTGAAAAACGTCCAGAAATGTTTGAAGCTACTGACTGAATGAAAGGAGCTGGCATCTCACTCTCTTTGAATCTTCTTTATCATGCTAGGATTAGCAGGAAAAAGCAAAAAATTTCAGAATTGCACCTTGCAATGTGGAGATATTACTGTTTGTGCATTTACAATATTCATTGATTTTTGCCATTGAAAAACGTCCAGAAATGTTTGAAGCTACTGACTGAAAGGAGCTGGCATCTCACTCTCTTTGAATCTTCTTTATCATGCTAGGATTAGCAGGAAAAAGCAAAAAATTTCAGAATTGCACCTTGCAATGTGGAGATATTACTGTTTGTGCATTTACAATATTCATTGATTTTTGCCATTGAAAAACATGTTTTTCATATACCAGAAATGTTTGAAGCTACTGACTGAATAAAAGGAGCTGGCATCTCACTCTCTTTGAATCTTCTTTATCATGCTAGGATTAGCAGGAAAAAGCAAAAAATTTCAGAATTGCACCTTGCAATGTGGAGATATTACTGTTTGTGCATTTACAATATTCATTGATTTTTGCCATTGAAAAACATGTTTTTCATATACCAGAAATGTTTGAAGCTACTGACTGAATGAAAGGAGCTGGCATCTCACTCTCTTTAAATCTTCTTTATCATGCTAGGATTAACAGGAAAAAGCAAAAAATTTCAGAATTGCACCTTGCAATGTGGAGATATTACTGTTTGTGCATTTACAATATTCATTGATTTTTGCCATTGAAAAACGTCCAGAAATGTTTGAAGCTACTGACTGAATGAAAGGAGCTGGCATCTCACTCTCTTTGAATCTTCTTTATCATGCTAGGATTAGCAGGAAAAAGCAAAAAATTTCAGAATTGCACCTTGCAATGCGGAGAAATTACTGTTTGTGCATTTACAATATTCATTGATTTTTGCCATTGAAAAACATCAATCATTTCTGGTATATGAATAACATGATATTTTTCAATGGCAAAAATCAATGAATTTTGTAAATGCACAAACAGTAATTTCTCCGCATTGCAAGGCGCAATTCTGAAATTTTTTGCTTTTTCCTGCTCCTCTTAGCATGATAAAGAAGATTCAAAGAGAGTGAGATGCCAGCTCCTTTCATTCAGTCAGTAGCTTCAATCATTTCTGGACATTTTTCAATGGCAAAAATCAATGAATATTGTAAATGCACAAACAGTAATTTCTCCGCATTGCAAGGTGCAATTCTGAAATTTTTTGCTTTTACCTGCTCCTCTTAGCATGATAAAGAAGATTCAAAGAGAGTGAGATGCCAGCTCCTTTCATTCAGTCAGTAGCTTCAATCATTTCTGGACGTTTTTCAATGGCAAAAATCAATGAATATTGTAAATGCACAAACAGTAATTTCTCCGCATTGCAAGGTGCAATTCTGAAATTTTTTGCTTTTTCCTGCTCCTCTTAGCATGATAAAGAAGATTCAAAGTGAGTGAGATGCCAGCTCCTTTCATTCAGTCAGTACCTTCAATCATTTCTGGACGTTTTTCAATGGCAAAAATCAATGAATATTGTAAATGCACAAACAGTAATTTCTCCGCATTGCAAGGTGCAATTCTGAAATTTTTTGCTTTTTCCTGCTCCTCTTAGCATGATAAAGAAGATTCAAAGAGAGTGAGATGCCAGCTCCTTTCATTCAGTCAGTAGCTTCAATCATTTCTGGACGCTTTTCAATGGCAAAAATCAATGAATATTGTAAATGCACAAACTGTAATTTCTCCGCATTGCAAGGTGCAATTCTGAAATTTTTTGCTTTTTCCTGCTCCTCTTAGCATGATAAAGAAGATTCAAAGAGAGTGAGATGCCAGCTCCTTTCATTCAGTCAGTAGCTTCAATCATTTCTGGTATATGAATAACATGATGTTTTTCAATAGCAAAAATCAATGAATATTGTAAATGCACAAACAGTAATTTCTCCGCATTGCAAGGTGCAATTCTGAAATTTTTTGCTTTTTCCTGCTCCTCTTAGCATGATAAAGAAGATTCAAAGAGAGTGAGATGCCAGCTCCTTTCATTCAGTCAGTAGCTTCAATCATTTCTGGACGTTTTTCAATGGCAAAAATCAATGAATATTGTAAATGCACAAACAGTAATTTCTCCGCATTGCAAGGTGCAATTCTGAAATTTTTTGCTTTTTCCTGCTCCTCTTAGCATGATAAAGAAGATTCAAAGAGAGTGAGATGCCAGCTCCTTTCATTCAGTCAGTAGCTTCAATCATTTCTGGACGTTTTTCAATGGCAAAAATCAATGAATATTGTAAATGCACAAACTATAATTTCTCCGCATTGCAAGGTGCAATTCTGAAATTTTTTGCTTTTTCCTGCTCCTCTTAGCATGATAAAGAAGATTCAAAGAGAGTGAGATGCCAGCTCCTTTCATTCAGTCAGTAGCTTCAATCATTTCTGGTATATGAATAACATGATGTTTTTCAATAGCAAAAATCAATGAATATTGTAAATGCACAAACAGTAATTTCTCCGCATTGCAAGGTGCAATTCTGAAATTTTTTGCTTTTTCCTGCTCCTCTTAGCATGATAAAGAAGATTCAAAGAGAGTGAGATGCCAGCTCCTTTCATTCAGTCAGTAGCTTCAATCATTTCTGGACGTTTTTCAATGGCAAAAATCAATGAATATTGTAAATGCACAAACAGTAATTTCTCCGCATTGCAAGGTGCAATTCTGAAATTTTTTGCTTTTTCCTGCTCCTCTTAGCATGATAAACAAGATTCAAAGAGAGTGAGATGCCAGCTCCTTTCATTCAGTCAGTAGCTTCAATCATTTCTGGACGTTTTTCAATGGCAAAAATCATTGAATATTGTAAATGCACAAACAGTAATTTCTCCGCATTGCAAGGTGCAATTCTGAAATTTTTTGCTTTTTCCTGCTCCTCTTAGCATGATAAAGAAGATTCAAAGAGTGAGATGCCAGCTCCTTTCATTCAGTCAGTAGCTTCAAACATTTCTGGTATATGAATAACATGATGTTTTTCAATGGCAAAAATCAATGAATATTGTAAATGCACAAACAGTAATTTCTCCGCATTGCAAGGTGCAATTCTGAAATTTTTTGCTTTTTCCTGCTCCTCTTAGCATGATAAAGAAGACTCAAAGAGAGTGAGATGCCAGCTCCTTTCGTTCAGTCAGTAGCTTCAATCATTTCTGGACGTTTTTCAATGGCAAAAATCATTGAATATTATAAATGCACAAACAGTAATTTCTCCGCATTGCAAGGTGCAATTCTGAAATTTTTTACTTTTTCCTGCTCCTCTTAGCATGATAAAGAAGATTCAAAGAGAGTGAGATGCCAGCTCCTTTCATTCAGTCAGTAGCTTCAATCATTTCTGGTATATGAATAACATGATGTTTTTCAATGGCAAAAATCAATGAATATTGTAAATGCACAAACAGTAATTTCTCCGCATTGCAAGGTGCAATTCTGAAATTTTTTGCTTTTTCCTGCTCCTCTTAGCATGATAAAGAAGATTCAAAGAGAGTGAGATGCCAGCTCCTTTCATTCAGTCAGTAGCTTCAATCATTTCTGGACGTTTTTCAATGGCAAAAATCAATGAATATTGTAAATGCACAAACAGTAATTTCTCCGCATTGCAAGGTGCAATTCTGAAATTTTTTGCTTTTTCCTGCTCCTCTTAGCATGATAAAGAAGATTCAAAGAGAGTGAGATGCCAGCTCCTTTCATTCAGTCAGTAGCTTCAATCATTTCTGGACGTTTTTCAATGGCAAAAATCATTGAATATTGTAAATGCACAAACAGTAATTTCTCCGCATTGCAAGGTGCAATTCTGAAATTTTTCCTTTTTCCTGCTCCTCTTAGCATGATAAAGAAGATTCAAAGAGAGTGAGATGCCAGCTCCTTTCATTCAGTCAGTAGCTTCAATCATTTCTGGTATATGAATAACATGATGTTTTTCAATCGCAAAAATCAATGAATATTGTAAATGCACAAACAGTAATTTCTCCGCATTGCAAGGTGCAATTCTGAAATTTTTTGCTTTTTCCTGCTCCTCTTAGCATGATAAAGAAGATTCAAAGAGAGTGAGATGCCAGCTCCTTTCATTCAGTCAGTAGCTTCAATCATTTCTGGAAGTTTTTCAATGGCAAAAATCAATGAATATTGTAAATGCACAAACTATAATTTCTCCGCATTGCAAGGTGCAATTCTGAAATTTTTTGCTTTTTCCTGCTCCTCTTAGCATGATAAAGAAGATTCAAAGAGAGTGAGATGCCAGCTCCTTTCATTCAGTCAGTAGCTTCAATCATTTCTGGTATATGAATAACATGATGTTTTTCAATAGCAAAAATCAATGAATATTGTAAATGCACAAACAGTAATTTCTCCGCATTGCAAGGTGCAATTCTGAAATTTTTTGCTTTTTCCTGCTCCTCTTAGCATGATAAAGAAGATTCAAAGAGAGTGAGATGCCAGCTCCTTTCATTCAGTCAGTAGCTTCAATCATTTCTGGACGTTTTTCAATGGCAAAAATCAATGAATATTGTAAATGCACAAACAGTAATTTCTCCGCATTGCAAGGTGCAATTCTGAAATTTTTTGCTTTTTCCTGCTCCTCTTAGCATGATAAAGAAGATTCAAAGAGAGTGAGATGCCAGCTCCTTTCGTTCAGTCAGTAGCTTCAATCATTTCTGGACGTTTTTCAATGGCAAAAATCTTTGAATATTATAAATGCACAAACAGTAATTTCTCCGCATTGCAAGGTGCAATTCTGAAATTTTTTGCTTTTTCCTGCTCCTCTTAGCATGATAAAGAAGATTCAAAGAGAGTGAGATGCCAGCTCCTTTCATTCAGTCAGTAGCTTCAATCATTTCTGGTATATGAATAACATGATGTTTTTCAATAGCAAAAATCAATGAATATTGTAAATGCACAAACAGTAATTTCTCCGCATTGCAAGGTGCAATTCTGAAATTTTTTGCTTTTTCCTGCTCCTCTTAGCATGATAAAGAAGATTCAAAGAGAGTGAGATGCCAGCTCCTTTCATTCAGTCAGTAGCTTCAATCATTTCTGGACGTTTTTCAATGGCAAAAATCAATGAATATTGTAAATGCACAAACAGTAATTTCTCCGCATTGCAAGGTGCAATTCTGAAATTTTTTGCTTTTTCCTGCTCCTCTTAGCATGATAAACAAGATTCAAAGAGAGTGAGATGCCAGCTCCTTTCATTCAGTCAGTAGCTTCAATCATTTCTGGACGTTTTTCAATGGCAAAAATCATTGAATATTGTAAATGCACAAACAGTAATTTCTCCGCATTGCAAGGTGCAATTCTGAAATTTTTTACTTTTTCCTGCTCCTCTTAGCATGATAAAGAAGATTCAAAGAGAATGAGATGCCAGCTCCTTTCATTCAGTCAGTAGCTTCAATCATTTCTGGTATATGAATAACATGATGTTTTTCAATCGCAAAAATCAATGAATATTGTAAATGCACAAACAGTAATTTCTCCGCATTGCAAGGTGCAATTCTGAAATTTTTTGCTTTTTCCTGCTCCTCTTAGCATGATAAAGAAGATTCAAAGAGAGTGAGATGCCAGCTCCTTTCATTCAGTCAGTAGCTTCAATCATTTCTGGACGTTTTTCAATGGCAAAAATCAATGAATATTGTAAATGCACAAACAGTAATTTCTCCGCATTGCAAGGTGCAATTCTGAAATTTTTTGCTTTTTCCTGCTCCTCTTAGCATGATAAAGAAGATTCAAAGAGAGTGAGATGCCAGCTCCTTTCATTCAGTCAGTAGCTTCAATCATTTCTGGTATATGAATAACATGATGTTTTTCAATAGCAAAAATCAATGAATATTGTAAATGCACAAACAGTAATTTCTCCGCATTGCAAGGTGCAATTCTGAAATTTTTTGCTTTTTCCTGCTCCTCTTAGCATGATAAAGAAGATTCAAAGAGAGTGAGATGCCAGCTCCTTTCATTCAGTCAGTAGCTTCAATCATTTCTGGACGTTTTTCAATGGCAAAAATCAATGAATATTGTAAATGCACAAACAGTAATTTCTCCGCATTGCAAGGTGCAATTCTGAAATTTTTTGCTTTTTCCTGCTCCTCTTAGCATGATAAACAAGATTCAAAGAGAGTGAGATGCCAGCTCCTTTCATTCAGTCAGTAGCTTCAATCATTTCTGGACGTTTTTCAATGGCAAAAATCATTGAATATTGTAAATGCACAAACAGTAATTTCTCCGCATTGCAAGGTGCAATTCTGAAATTTTTTGCTTTTTCCTGCTCCTCTTAGCATGATAAAGAAGATTCAAAGAGTGAGATGCCAGCTCCTTTCATTCAGTCAGTAGCTTCAAACATTTCTGGTATATGAATAACATGATGTTTTTCAATGGCAAAAATCAATGAATATTGTAAATGCACAAACAGTAATTTCTCCGCATTGCAAGGTGCAATTCTGAAATTTTTTGCTTTTTCCTGCTCCTCTTAGCATGATAAAGAAGACTCAAAGAGAGTGAGATGCCAGCTCCTTTCGTTCAGTCAGTAGCTTCAATCATTTCTGGACGTTTTTCAATGGCAAAAATCATTGAATATTATAAATGCACAAACAGTAATTTCTCCGCATTGCAAGGTGCAATTCTGAAATTTTTTACTTTTTCCTGCTCCTCTTAGCATGATAAAGAAGATTCAAAGAGAGTGAGATGCCAGCTCCTTTCATTCAGTCAGTAGCTTCAATCATTTCTGGTATATGAATAACATGATGTTTTTCAATGGCAAAAATCAATGAATATTGTAAATGCACAAACAGTAATTTCTCCGCATTGCAAGGTGCAATTCTGAAATTTTTTGCTTTTTCCTGCTCCTCTTAGCATGATAAAGAAGATTCAAAGAGAGTGAGATGCCAGCTCCTTTCATTCAGTCAGTAGCTTCAATCATTTCTGGACGTTTTTCAATGGCAAAAATCAATGAATATTGTAAATGCACAAACAGTAATTTCTCCGCATTGCAAGGTGCAATTCTGAAATTTTTTGCTTTTTCCTGCTCCTCTTAGCATGATAAAGAAGATTCAAAGAGAGTGAGATGCCAGCTCCTTTCATTCAGTCAGTAGCTTCAATCATTTCTGGACGTTTTTCAATGGCAAAAATCATTGAATATTGTAAATGCACAAACAGTAATTTCTCCGCATTGCAAGGTGCAATTCTGAAATTTTTTACTTTTTCCTGCTCCTCTTAGCATGATAAAGAAGATTCAAAGAGAGTGAGATGCCAGCTCCTTTCATTCAGTCAGTAGCTTCAATCATTTCTGGTATATGAATAACATGATGTTTTTCAATCGCAAAAATCAATGAATATTGTAAATGCACAAACAGTAATTTCTCCGCATTGCAAGGTGCAATTCTGAAATTTTTTGCTTTTTCCTGCTCCTCTTAGCATGATAAAGAAGATTCAAAGAGAGTGAGATGCCAGCTCCTTTCATTCAGTCAGTAGCTTCAATCATTTCTGGAAGTTTTTCAATGGCAAAAATCAATGAATATTGTAAATGCACAAACTATAATTTCTCCGCATTGCAAGGTGCAATTCTGAAATTTTTTGCTTTTTCCTGCTCCTCTTAGCATGATAAAGAAGATTCAAAGAGAGTGAGATGCCAGCTCCTTTCATTCAGTCAGTAGCTTCAATCATTTCTGGTATATGAATAACATGATGTTTTTCAATAGCAAAAATCAATGAATATTGTAAATGCACAAACAGTAATTTCCCCGCATTGCAAGGTGCAATTCTGAAATTTTTTGCTTTTTCCTGCTCCTCTTAGCATGATAAAGAAGATTCAAAGAGAGTGAGATGCCAGCTCCTTTCATTCAGTCAGTAGCTTCAATCATTTCTGGACGTTTTTCAATGGCAAAAATCAATGAATATTGTAAATGCACAAACAGTAATTTCTCCGCATTGCAAGGTGCAATTCTGAAATTTTTTGCTTTTTCCTGCTCCTCTTAGCATGATAAAGAAGATTCAAAGAGAGTGAGATGCCAGCTCCTTTCGTTCAGTCAGTAGCTTCAATCATTTCTGGACGTTTTTCAATGGCAAAAATCTTTGAATATTATAAATGCACAAACAGTAATTTCTCCGCATTGCAAGGTGCAATTCTGAAATTTTTTGCTTTTTCCTGCTCCTCTTAGCATGATAAAGAAGATTCAAAGAGAGTGAGATGCCAGCTCCTTTCATTCAGTCAGTAGCTTCAATCATTTCTGGTATATGAATAACATGATGTTTTTCAATAGCAAAAATCAATGAATATTGTAAATGCACAAACAGTAATTTCTCCGCATTGCAAGGTGCAATTCTGAAATTTTTTGCTTTTTCCTGCTCCTCTTAGCATGATAAAGAAGATTCAAAGAGAGTGAGATGCCAGCTCCTTTCATTCAGTCAGTAGCTTCAATCATTTCTGGACGTTTTTCAATGGCAAAAATCAATGAATATTGTAAATGCACAAACAGTAATTTCTCCGCATTGCAAGGTGCAATTCTGAAATTTTTTGCTTTTTCCTGCTCCTCTTAGCATGATAAACAAGATTCAAAGAGAGTGAGATGCCAGCTCCTTTCATTCAGTCAGTAGCTTCAATCATTTCTGGACGTTTTTCAATGGCAAAAATCATTGAATATTGTAAATGCACAAACAGTAATTTCTCCGCATTGCAAGGTGCAATTCTGAAATTTTTTACTTTTTCCTGCTCCTCTTAGCATGATAAAGAAGATTCAAAGAGAATGAGATGCCAGCTCCTTTCATTCAGTCAGTAGCTTCAATCATTTCTGGTATATGAATAACATGATGTTTTTCAATCGCAAAAATCAATGAATATTGTAAATGCACAAACAGTAATTTCTCCGCATTGCAAGGTGCAATTCTGAAATTTTTTGCTTTTTCCTGCTCCTCTTAGCATGATAAAGAAGATTCAAAGAGAGTGAGATGCCAGCTCCTTTCATTCAGTCAGTAGCTTCAATCATTTCTGGACGTTTTTCAATGGCAAAAATCAATGAATATTGTAAATGCACAAACAGTAATTTCTCCGCATTGCAAGGTGCAATTCTGAAATTTTTTGCTTTTTCTGCTCCTCTTAGCATGATAAAGAAGATTCAAAGAGAGTGAGATGCCAGCTCCTTTCCTTCAGTCAGTAGCTTCAATCATTTCTGGTATATGAATAACATGATGTTTTTCAATGGCAAAAATCAATGAATTTTGTAAATGCACAAACAGTAATTTCTCCGCATTGCAAGGCGCAATTCTGAAATTTTTTGCTTTTTCCTGCTCCTCTTAGCATGATAAAGAAGATTCAAAGAGAGTGAGATGCCAGCTCCTTTCATTCAGTCAGTAGCTTCAATCATTTCTGGACATTTTTCAATGGCAAAAATCAATGAATATTGTAAATGCACAAACAGTAATTTCTCCGCATTGCAAGGTGCAATTCTGAAATTTTTTGCTTTTTCCTGCTCCTCTTAGCATGATAAAGAAGATTCAAAGAGAGTGAGATGCCAGCTCCTTTCATTCAGTCAGTAGCTTCAATCATTTCTGGACGCTTTTCAATGGCAAAAATCAATGAATATTGTAAATGCACAAACTGTAATTTCTCCGCATTGCAAGGTGCAATTCTGAAATTTTTTGCTTTTTCCTGCTCCTCTTAGCATGATAAAGAAGATTCAAAGAGAGTGAGATGCCAGCTCCTTTCATTCAGTCAGTAGCTTCAATCATTTCTGGTATATGAATAACATGATGTTTTTCAATAGCAAAAATCAATGAATATTGTAAATGCACAAACAGTAATTTCTCCGCATTGCAAGGTGCAATTCTGAAATTTTTTGCTTTTTCCTGCTCCTCTTAGCATGATAAAGAAGATTCAAAGAGAGTGAGATGCCAGCTCCTTTCATTCAGTCAGTAGCTTCAATCATTTCTGGACGTTTTTCAATGGCAAAAATCAATGAATATTGTAAATGCACAAACAGTAATTTCTCCACATTGCAAGGTGCAATTCTGAAATTTTTTGCTTTTTCCTGCTCCTCTTAGCATGATAAAGAAGATTCAAAGAGAGTGAGATGCCAGCTCCTTTCATTCAGTCAGTAGCTTCAATCATTTCTGGACGTTTTTCAATGGCAAAAATCAATGAATATTGTAAATGCACAAACTATAATTTCTCCGCATTGCAAGGTGCAATTCTGAAATTTTTTGCTTTTTCCTGCTCCTCTTAGCATGATAAAGAAGATTCAAAGAGAGTGAGATGCCAGCTCCTTTCATTCAGTCAGTAGCTTCAATCATTTCTGGTATATGAATAACATGATGTTTTTCAATAGCAAAAATCAATGAATATTGTAAATGCACAAACAGTAATTTCTCCGCATTGCAAGGTGCAATTCTGAAATTTTTTGCTTTTTCCTGCTCCTCTTAGCATGATAAAGAAGATTCAAAGAGAGTGAGATGCCAGCTCCTTTCATTCAATCAGTAGCTTCAATCATTTCTGGACGTTTATCAATGGCAAAAATCAATGAATATTGTAAATGCACAAACAGTAATTTCTCCGCATTGCAAGGTGCAATTCTGAAATTTTTTGCTTTTTCCTGCTCCTCTTAGCATGATAAAGAAGATTCAAAGAGAGTGAGATGCCAGCTCCTTTCATTCAGTCAGTAGCTTCAATCATTTCTGGACGTTTTTCAATGGCAAAAATCAATGAATATTGTAAA
The DNA here is from genome assembly GCF_046119375.1 of Phyllobates terribilis. NCBI lineage: Eukaryota > Metazoa > Chordata > Amphibia > Anura > Dendrobatidae > Phyllobates > Phyllobates terribilis. Next base: position 64,054 of record NW_027366196.1, read on the forward strand.
TGCACAAACAGTAATTTCTCCGCATTGCAAGGTGCAATTCTGAAATTTTTTGCTTTTTCCTGCTCCTCTTAGCATGATAAAGAAGATTCAAAGAGAGTGAGATGCCAGCTCCTTTCATTCAGTCAGTAGCTTCAAACATTTCTGGTATATGAATAACATGATGTTTTTCAATGGCAAAAATCAATGAATATTGTAAATGCACAAACAGTAATTTCTCCGCATTGCAAGGTGCAAGTCTGAAATTTTTTGCTTTTTCCTGCTCCTCTTAGCATGATAAAGAAGATTCAAAGAGAGTGAGATGCCAGCTACTTTCATTCAGTCAGTAGCTTCAATCATTTCTGGACGTTTTTCAATGGTAAAAATCAATGAATATTGTAAATGCACAAACAGTAATTTCTCCACATTGCAAGGTGCAATTCTGAAATTTTTTGCTTTTTCCTGCTCCTCTTAGCATGATAAAGAAGATTCAAAGAGAGTGAGATGCCAGCTCCTTTCATTCAGTCAGAAGCTTCAAACATTTCTGGTATATGAATAACATGATGTTTTTCAATGGCAAAAATCAATGAATATTGTAAATGCACAAACAGTAATTTCTCCGCATTGCAAGGTGCAAGTCTGAAATTTTTTGCTTTTTCCTGCTCCTCTTAGCATGATAAAGAAGATTCAAAGAGAGTGAGATGCCAGCTACTTTCATTCAGTCAGTAGCTTCAATCATTTCTGGACGTTTTTCAATGGTAAAAATCAATGAATATTGTAAATGCACAAACAGTAATTTCTCCACATTGCAAGGTGCAATTCTGAAATTTTTTGCTTTTTCCTGCTCCTCTTAGCATGATAAAGAAGATTCAAAGAGAGTGAGATGCCAGCTCCTTTCATTCAGTCAGTAGCTTCAAACATTTCTGGTATATGAATAACATGATGTTTTTCAATGGCAAAAATCAATCAATATTGTAAATGCACAAACAGTAATTTCTCCACATTGCAAGGTGCAATTCTGAAATTTTTTGCTTTTTCCTGCTCCTCTTAGCATGATAAAGAAGATTCAAAGAGAGTGAGATGCCAGCTCCTTTCATTCAGTCAGTAGCTTCAAACATTTCTGGTATATGAATAACATGATGTTTTTCAATGGCAAAAATCAATGAATATTGTAAATGCACAAACAGTAATTTCTCCGCATTGCAAGGTGCAATTCTGAAATTTTTTGCTTTTTCCTGCTCCTCTTAGCATGATAAAGAAGATTCAAAGAGAGTGAGATGCCAGCTCCTTTCATTCAGTCAGTAGCTTCAATCATTTCTGGACGTTTTTCAATGGCAAAAATCAATGAATATTGTAAATGCACAAACAGTAATTTCTCCGCATTGCAAGGTGCAATTCTGAAATTTTTTGCTTTTTCCTGCTCCTCTTAGCATGATAAAGAAGATTCAAAGAGAGTGAGATGTCAGCTCCTTTCATTCAGTCAGTAGCTTCAAACATTTCTGGTATATGAATAACATGATGTTTTTCAATGGCAAAAATCAATGAATATTGTAAATGCACAAACAGTAATTTCTCCGCATTGCAAGGTGCAATTCTGAAATTTTTTGCTTTTTCCTGCTCCTCTTAGCATGATAAAGAAGATTCAAAGAGAGTGAGATGCCAGCTCCTTTCATTCAGTCAGTAGCTTCAATCATTTCTGGACGTTTTTCAATGGCAAAAATCAATGAATATTGTAAATGCACAAACAGTAATTTCTCCGCATTGCAAGGTGCAATTCTGAAATTTTTTGCTTTTTCCTGCTCCTCTTAGCATGATAAAGAAGATTCAAAGAGAGTGAGATGCCAGCTCCTTTCGTTCAGTCAGTAGCTTCAATCATTTCTGGACGTTTTTCAATGGCAAAAATCATTGAATATTATAAATGCACAAACAGTAATTTCTCCGCATTGCAAGGTGCAATTCTGAAATTTTTTACTTTTTCCTGCTCCTCTTAGCATGATAAAGAAGATTCAAAGAGAGTGAGATGCCAGCTCCTTTCATTCAGTCAGTAGCTTCAATCATTTCTGGTATATGAATAACATGATGTTTTTCAATGGCAAAAATCAATGAATATTGTAAATGCACAAACAGTAATTTCTCCGCATTGCAAGGTGCAATTCTGAAATTTTTTGCTTTTTCCTGCTCCTCTTAGCATGATAAAGAAGATTCAAAGAGAGTGAGATGCCAGCTCCTTTCATTCAGTCAGTAGCTTCAATCATTTCTGGACGTTTTGAAATGGCAAAAATCAATGAATATTGTAAATGCACAAACAGTAATTTCTCCGCATTGCAAGGTGCAATTCTGAAATTTTTTGCTTTTTCCTGCTCCTCTTAGCATGATAAACAAGATTCAAAGAGAGTGAGATGCCAGCTCCTTTCATTCAGTCAGTAGCTTCAATCATTTCTGGACGTTTTTCAATGGCAAAAATCAATGAATATTGTAAATGCACAAACAGTAATTTCTCCGCATTGCAAGGTGCAATTCTGAAATTTTTTGCTTTTTCCTGCTCCTCTTAGCATGATAAAGAAGATTCAAAGAGAGTGAGATGCCAGCTCCTTTCATTCAGTCAGTAGCTTCAAACATTTCTGGTATATGAATAACATGATGTTTTTCAATGGCAAAAATCAATGAATATTGTAAATGCACAAACAGTAATTTCTCCGCATTGCAAGGTGCAAGTCTGAAATTTTTTGCTTTTTCCTGCTCCTCTTAGCATGATAAAGAAGATTCAAAGAGAGTGAGATGCCAGCTCCTTTCATTCAGTCAGTAGCTTCAATCATTTCTGGATGTTTTTCAATGGCAAAAATCAATGAATATTGTAAATGCACAAACTGTAATTTCTCCGTATTGCAAGGTGCAATTCTGAAATTTTTTGCTTTTTCCTGCTCCTCTTAGCATGATAAAGAAGATTCAAACAGAGTGAGATGCCAGCTCCTTTCTTTCAGTCAGTAGCTTCAATCATTTCTGGACGTTTTTCAATGGCAAAAATCAATGAATATTGTAAATGCACAAACAGTAATTTCTCCGCATTGCAAGGTGCAATTCTGAAATTTTTTGCTTTTTCCTGCTCCTCTTAGCATGATAAAGAAGATTCAAAGAGAGTGAGATGCCAGCTCCTTTCATTTAGTCAGTACCTTCAATCATTTCTGGACGTTTTTCAATGGCAAAAATCAATGAATATTGTAAATGCACAAACAGTAATTTCTCCGCATTGCAAGGTGCAATTCTGAAATTTTTTGCTTTTTCCCGCTCCTCTTAGCATGATAAAGAAGATTCAAAGAGAGTGAGGTGCCAGCTCCTTTCATTCAGTCAGTAGCTTCAAACATTTCTGGTATATGAATAACATGTTTTTCAATGGCAAAAATCAATGAATATTGTAAATGCACAAACAGTAATTTCTTCGCATTGCAAGGTGCAATTCTGAAATTTTTTGATTTTTCCTGCTCCTCTTAGCATGATAAAGAAGATTCAAAGAGAGTGAGATGCCAGCTCCTTTCATTCAGTCAGTAGCTTCAATCATTTCTGGACGTTTTTCAATGGCAAAAATCAATGAATATTGTAAATGCACAAACAGTAATTTCTCCGCATTGCAAGGTGCAATTCTGAAATTTTTTGCTTTTTCCTGCTCCTCTTAGCATGATAAAGAAGATTCAAAGAGAGTGAGATGCCAGCTCCTTTCATTCAGTCAGTAGCTTCAAACATTTCTGGTATATGAAAAACATGATGTTTTTCAATGGCAAAAATCAATGAATATTGTAAATGCACAAACAGTAATTTCTCCGCATTGCAAGGTGCAATTCTGAAATTTTTTGCTTTTTCCTGCTCCTCTTAGCATGATAAAGAAGATTCAAAGAGAGTGAGATGCCAGCTCCTTTCATTCAGTCAGTAGCTTCAAACATTTCTGGTATATGAATAACATGATGTTTTTCAATGGCAAAAATCAATGAATATTGTAAATGCACAAACAGTAATTTCTCCGCATTGCAAGGTGCAAGTCTGAAATTTTTTGCTTTTTCCTGCTCCTCTTAGCATGATAAAGAAGATTCAAAGAGAGTGAGATGCCAGCTACTTTCATTCAGTCAGTAGCTTCAATCATTTCTGGACATTTTTCAATGGTAAAAATCAATGAATATTGTAAATGCACAAACAGTAATTTCTCCACATTGCAAGGTGCAATTCTGAAATTTTTTGCTTTTTCCTGCTCCTCTTAGCATGATAAAGAAGATTCAAAGAGAGTGAGATGCCAGCTCCTTTCATTCAGTCAGTAGCTTCAATCATTTCTGGATGTTTTTCAATGGCAAAAATCAATGAATATTGTAAATGCACAAACTGTAATTTCTCCGCATTGCAAGGTGCAATTCTGAAATTTTTTGCTTTTTCCTGCTCCTCTTAGCATGATAAAGAAGATTCAAAGAGAGTGAGATGCCAGCTCCTTTCATTCAGTCAGTAGCTTCAATCATTTCTGGACGTTTTTCAGTGGCAAAAATCAATGAATATTGTAAATGCACAAACAGTAATTTCTCCGCATTGCAAGGTGCAATTCTGAAATTTTTTGCTTTTCCCTGCTCCTCTTAGCATGATAAAGAAGATTCAAAGAGAGTGAGATGCCAGCTCCTTTCATTCAGTCAGTACCTTCAATCATTTCTGGACGTTTTTCAATGGCAAAAATCAATGAATATTGTAAATGCACAAACAGTAATTTCTCCGCATTGCAAGGTGCAAGTCTGAAATTTTTTGCTTTTTCCTGCTCCTCTTAGCATGATAAAGAAGATTCAAAGAGAGTGAGATGCCAGCTACTTTCATTCAGTCAGTAGCTTCAATCATTTCTGGACGTTTTTCAATGGTAAAAATCAATGAATATTGTAAATGCACAAACAGTAATTTCTCCACATTGCAAGGTGCAATTCTGAAATTTTTTGCTTTTTCCTGCTCCTCTTAGCATGATAAAGAAGATTCAAAGAGAGTGAGATGCCAGCTCCTTTCATTCAGTCAGTAGCTTCAAACATTTCTGGTATATGAATAACATGATGTTTTTCAATGGCAAAAATCAATGAATATTGTAAATGCACAAACAGTAATTTCTCCGCATTGCAAGGTGCAATTCTGAAATTTTTTGCTTTTTCCTGCTCCTCTTAGCATGATAAAGAAGATTCAAAGAGAGTGAGATGCCAGCTCCTTTCATTCAGTCAGTAGCTTCAATCATTTCTGGATGTTTTTCAATGGCAAAAATCAATGAATATTGTAAATGCACAAACTGTAATTTCTCCGCATTGCAAGGTGCAATTCTGAAATTTTTTGCTTTTTCCTGCTCCTCTTAGCATGATAAAGAAGATTCAAAGAGAGTGAGATGCCAGCTCCTTTCATTCAGTCAGTAGCTTCAATCATTTCTGGACGTTTTTCAATGGCAAAAATCAATGAATATTGTAAATGCACAAACAGTAATTTCTCCGCATTGCAAGGTGCAATTCTGAAATTTTTTGCTTTTTCCTGCTCCTCTTAGCATGATAAAGAAGATTCAAAGAGAGTGAGATGCCAGCTCCTTTCATACAGTCAGTAGCTTCAATCATTTCTGGACGTTTTTCAATGGCAAAAATCAATGAATATTGTAAATGCACAAACAGTAATTTCTCCGCATTGCAAGGTGCAATTCTGAAATTTTTTGCTTTTTCCCGCTCCTCTTAGCATGATAAAGAAGATTCAAAGAGAGTGAGGTGCCAGCTCCTTTCATTCAGTCAGTAGCTTCAAACATTTCTGGTATATGAATAACATGTTTTTCAATGGCAAAAATCAATGAATATTGTAAATGCACAAACAGTAATTTCTCCGCATTGCAAGGTGCAATTCTGAAATTTTTTGATTTTTCCTGCTCCTCTTAGCATGATAAAGAAGATTCAAAGAGAGTGAGATGCCAGCTCCTTTCATTCAGTCAGTAGCTTCAATCATTTCTGGACATTTTTCAATGGCAAAAATCAATGAATATTGTAAAAGCACAAACAGTAATTTCTCCGCATTGCAAGGTGCAATTCTGAAATTTTTTGCTTTTTCCTGCTCCTCTTAGCATGATAAAGAAGATTCAAAGAGAGTGAGATGCCAGCTCCTTTCATTCAGTCAGTAGCTTCAAACATTTCTGGTATATGAATAACATGATGTTTTTCAATGGCAAAAATCAATGAATATTGTAAATGCACAAACAGTAATTTCTCCGCATTGCAAGGTGCAATTCTGAAATTTTTTGCTTTTTCCTGCTCCTCTTAGCATGATAAAGAAGATTCAAAGAGAGTGAGATGCCAGCTCCTTTCATTCAGTCAGTAGCTTCAAACATTTCTGGTATATGAATAACATGATGTTTTTCAATGGCAAAAATCAATGAATATTGTAAATGCACAAACAGTAATTTCTCCGCATTGCAAGGTGCAAGTCTGAAATTTTTTGCTTTTTCCTGCTCCTCTTAGCATGATAAAGAAGATTCAAAGAGAGTGAGATGCCAGTTACTTTCATTCAGTCAGTAGCTTCAATCATTTCTGGACGTTTTTCAATGGTAAAAATCAATGAATATTGTAAATGCACAAACAGTAATTTCTCCACATTGCAAGGTGCAATTCTGAAATTTTTTGCTTTTTCCTGCTCCTCTTAGCATGATAAAGAAGATTCAAAGAGAGTGAGATGCCAGCTCCTTTCATTCAGTCAGTAGCTTCAAACATTTCTGGTATATGAATAACATGATGTTTTTCAATGGCAAAAATCAATGAATATTGAAAATGCACAAACAGTAATTTCTCCGCATTGCAAGGTGCAATTCTGAAATTTTTTGCTTTTTCCTGCTCCTCTTAGCATGATAAAGAAGATTCAAAGAGAGTGAGATGCCAGCTCCTTTCATTCAGTCAGTAGCTTCAAACATTTCTGGTATATGAATAACATGATGTTTTTCAATGGCAAAAATCAATGAATATTGTAAATGCACAAACAGTAATTTCTCCGCATTGCAAGGTGCAATTCTGAAATTTTTTGCTTTTTCCTGTTCCTCTTAGCATGATAAAGAAGATTCAAAAAGAGTGAGATGCCAGCTCCTTTCATTCAGTCAGTAGCTTCAATCATTTCTGGATGTTTTTCAATGGCAAAAATCAATGAATATTGTAAATGCACAAACAGTAATTTCTCCGCATTGCAAGGTGCAATTCTGAAATTTTTTGCTTTTTCCTGCTCCTCTTAGCATGATAAAGAAGATTCAAAGAGAGTGAGATGTCAGCTCCTTTCATTCAGTCAGTAGCTTCAAACATTTCTGGTATATGAATAACATGATGTTTTTCAATGGCAAAAATCAATGAATATTGTAAATGCACAAACAGTAATTTCTCCGCATTGCAAGGTGCAATTCTGAAATTTTTTGCTTTTTCCTGCTCCTCTTAGCATGATAAAGAAGATTCAAAGAGAGTGAGATGCCAGCTCCTTTCATTCAGTCAGTAGCTTCAATCATTTCTGGATGTTTTTCAATGGCAAAAATCAATGAATATTGTAAATGCACAAACAGTAATTTCTCCGCATTGCAAGGTGCAATTCTGAAATTTTTTGCTTTTTCCTGCTCCTCTTAGCATGATAAAGAAGATTCAAAGAGAGTGAGATGCCAGCTCCTTTCATTCAGTCAGTAGCTTCAAACATTTCTGGTATATGAATAACATGATGTTTTTCAATGGCAAAAATCAATGAATATTGTAAATGCACAAACAGTAATTTCTCCGCATTGCAAGGTGCAAGTCTGAAATTTTTTTGCTTTTTCCTGCTCCTCTTAGCATGATAAAGAAGATTCAAAGAGAGTGAGATGCCAGCTACTTTCATTCAGTCAGTAGCTTCAATCATTTCTGGACGTTTTTCAATGGTAAAAATCAATGAATATTGTAAATGCACAAACAGTAATTTCTCCACATTGCAAGGTGCAATTCTGAAATTTTTTGCTTTTTCCTGCTCCTCTTAGCATGATAAAGAAGATTCAAAGAGAGTGAGATGCCAGCTCCTTTCATTCAGTCAGTAGCTTCAAACATTTCTGGTATATGAATAACATGATGTTTTTCAATGGCAAAAATCAATGAATATTGTAAATGCACAAACAGTAATTTCTCCGCATTGCAAGGTGCAATTCTGAAATTTTTTGCTTTTTCCTGCTCCTCTTAGCATGATAAAGAAGATTCAAAGAGAGTGAGATGCCAGCTCCTTTCATTCAGTCAGTAGCTTCAAACATTTCTGGTATATGAATAACATGATGTTTTTCAATGGCAAAAATCAATGAATATTGTAAATGCACAAACAGTAATTTCTCCGCATTGCAAGGTGCAAGTCTGAAATTTTTTGCTTTTTCCTGCTCCTCTTAGCATGATAAAGAAGATTCAAAGAGAGTGAGATGCCAGCTACTTTCATTCAGTCAGTAGCTTCAATCATTTCTGGACGTTTTTCAATGGTAAAAATCAATGAATATTGTAAATGCACAAACAGTAATTTCTCCACATTGCAAGGTGCAATTCTGAAATTTTTTGCTTTTTCCTGCTCCTCTTAGCATGATAAAGAAGATTCAAAGAGAGTGAGATGCCAGCTCCTTTCATTCAGTCAGTAGCTTCAATCATTTCTGGATGTTTTTCAATGGCAAAAATCAATGAATATTGTAAATGCACAAACTGTAATTTCTCCGCATTGCAAGGTGCAATTCTGAAATTTTTTGCTTTTTCCTGCTCCTCTTAGCATGATAAAGAAGATTCAAAGAGAGTGAGATGCCAGCTCCTTTCATTCAGTCAGTAGCTTCAATCATTTCTGGACGTTTTTCAATGGCAAAAACCAATGAATATTGTAAATGCACAAACAGTAATTTCTCCGCATTGCAAGGTGCAATTCTGAAATTTTTTGCTTTTTCCTGCTCCTCTTAGCATGATAAAGAAGATTCAAAGAGAGTGAGATGCCAGCTCCTTTCATTCAGTCAGTACCTTCAATCATTTCTGGACGTTTTTCAATGGCAAAAATCAATGAATATTGTAAATGCACAAACAGTAATTTCTCCGCATTGCAAGGTGCAATTCTGAAATTTTTTGCTTTTTCCCGCTCCTCTTAGCATGATAAAGAAGATTCAAAGAGAGTGAGGTGCCAGCTCCTTTCATTCAGTCAGTAGCTTCAAACATTTCTGGTATATGAATAACATGTTTTTCAATGGCAAAAATCAATGAATATTGTAAATGCACAAACAGTAATTTCTCCGCATTGCAAGGTGCAATTCTGAAATTTTTTGCTTTTTCCTGCTCCTCTTAGCATGATAAAGAAGATTCAAAGAGAGTGAGATGCCAGCTCCTTTCATTCAGTCAGTAGCTTCAATCATTTCTGGACGTTTTTCAATGGCAAAAATCAATGAATATTGTAAATGCACAAACAGTAATTTCTCCGCATTGCAAGGTGCAATTCTGAAATTTTTTGCTTTTTCCTGCTCCTCTTAGCATGATAAAGAAGATTCAAAGAGAGTGAGATGTCAGCTCCTTTCATTCAGTCAGTAGCTTCAAACATTTCTGGTACATGAATAACATGATGTTTTTCAATGGCAAAAATCAATGAATATTGTAAATGCACAAACAGTAATTTCTCCGCATTGCAAGGTGCAATTCTGAAATTTTTTGCTTTTTCCTGCTCCTCTTAGCATGATAAAGAAGATTCAAAGAGAGTGAGATGCCAGCTCCTTTCATTCAGTCAGTAGCTTCAATCATTTCTGGATGTTTTTCAATGGCAAAAATCAATGAATATTGTAAATGCACAAACAGTAATTTCTCCGCATTGCAAGGTGCAATTCTGAAATTTTTTGCTTTTTCCTGCTCCTCTTAGCATGATAAAGAAGATTCAAGGAGAGTGAGATGCCAGCTCCTTTCGTTCAGTCAGTAGCTTCAATCATTTCTGGACGTTTTTCAATGGCAAAAATCATTGAATATTATAAATGCACAAACAGTAATTTCTCCGCATTGCAAGGTGCAATTCTGAAATTTTTTGCTTTTTCCCGCTCCTCTTAGCATGATAAAGAAGATTCAAAGAGAGTGAGGTGCCAGCTCCTTTCATTCAGTCAGTAGCTTCAAACATTTCTGGTATATGAATAACATGTTTTTCAATGGCAAAAATCAATGAATATTGTAAATGCACAAACAGTAATTTCTCCGCATTGCAAGGTGCAATTCTGAAATTTTTTGCTTTTTCCTGCTCCTCTTAGCATGATAAAGAAGATTCAAAGAGAGTGAGATGCCAGCTCCTTTCATTCAGTCAGTAGCTTCAGTCATTTCTGGACGTTTTTCAATGGCAAAAATCAATGAATATTGTAAATGCACAAACAGTAATTTCTCCGCATTGCAAGGTGCAATTCTGAAATTTTTTGCTTTTTCCTGCTCCTCTTAGCATGATAAAGAAGATTCAAAGAGAGTGAGATGTCAGCTCCTTTCATTCAGTCAGTAGCTTCAAACATTTCTGGTATATGAATAACATGATGTTTTTCAATGGCAAAAATCAATGAATATTGTAAATGCACAAACAGTAATTTCTCCGCATTGCAAGGTGCAATTCTGAAATTTTTTGCTTTTTCCTGCTCCTCTTAGCATGATAAAGAAGATTCAAAGAGAGTGAGATGCCAGCTCCTTTCATTCAGTCAGTAGCTTCAATCATTTCTGGATGTTTTTCAATGGCAAAAATCAATGAATATTGTAAATGCACAAACAGTAATTTCTCCGCATTGCAAGGTGCAATTCTGAAATTTTTTGCTTTTTCCTGCTCCTCTTAGCATGATAAAGAAGATTCAAAGAGAGTGAGATGCCAGCTCCTTTCGTTCAGTCAGTAGCTTCAATCATTTCTGGACGTTTTTCAATGGCAAAAATCATTGAATATTATAAATGCACAAACAGTAATTTCTCCGCATTGCAAGGTGCAATTCTGAAATTTTTTACTTTTTCCTGCTCCTCTTAGCATGATAAAGAAGATTCAAAGAGAGTGAGATGCCAGCTCCTTTCATTCAGTCAGTAGCTTCAATCATTTCTGGTATATGAATAACATGATGTTTTTCAATGGCAAAAATCAATGAATATTGTAAATGCACAAACAGTAATTTCTCCGCATTGCAAGGTGCAATTCTGAAATTTTTTGCTTTTTCCTGCTCCTCTTAGCATGATAAAGAAGATTCAAAGAGAGTGAGATGCCAGCTCCTTTCATTCAGTCAGTAGCTTCAAACATTTCTGGTATATGAATAACATGATGTTTTTCAATGGCAAAAATCAATGAATATTGTAAATGCACAAACAGTAATTTCTCCGCATTGCAAGGTGCAAGTCTGAAATTTTTTGCTTTTTCCTGCTCCTCTTAGCATGATAAAGAAGATTCAAAGAGAGTGAGATGCCAGCTACTTTCATTCAGTCAGTAGCTTCAATCATTTCTGGACGTTTTTCAATGGTAAAAATCAATGAATATTGTAAATGCACAAACAGTAATTTCTCCACATTGCAAGGTGCAATTCTGAAATTTTTTGCTTTTTCCTGCTCCTCTTAGCATGATAAAGAAGATTCAAAGAGAGTGAGATGCCAGCTCCTTTCATTCAGTCAGTAGCTTCAAACATTTCTGGTATATGAATAACATGATGTTTTTCAATGGCAAAAATCAATGAATATTGTAAATGCACAAACAGTAATTTCTCCGCATTGCAAGGTGCAATTCTGAAATTTTTTGCTTTTTCCTGCTCCTCTTAGCATGATAAAGAAGATTCAAAGAGAGTGAGATGCCAGCTCCTTTCATTCAGTCAGTAGCTTCAAACATTTCTGGTATATGAATAACATGATGTTTTTCAATGGCAAAAATCAATGAATATTGTAAATGCACAAACAGTAATTTCTCCGCATTGCAAGGTGCAAGTCTGAAATTTTTTGCTTTTTCCTGCTCCTCTTAGCATGATAAAGAAGATTCAAAGAGAGTGAGATGCCAGCTACTTTCATTCAGTCAGTAGCTTCAATCATTTCTGGACGTTTTTCAATGGTAAAAATCAATGAATATTGTAAATGCACAAACAGTAATTTCTCCACATTGCAAGGTGCAATTCTGAAATTTTTTGCTTTTTCCTGCTCCTCTTAGCATGATAAAGAAGATTCAAAGAGAGTGAGATGCCAGCTCCTTTCATTCAGTCAGTAGCTTCAATTATTTCTGGATGTTTTTCAATGGCAAAAATCAATGAATATTGTAAATGCACAAACTGTAATTTCTCCGCATTGCAAGGTGCAATTCTGAAATTTTTTGCTTTTTCCTGCTCCTCTTAGCATGATAAAGAAGATTCAAAGAGAGTGAGATGCCAGCTCCTTTCATTCAGTCAGTAGCTTCAATCATTTCTGGACATTTTTCAATGGCAAAAACCAATGAATATTGTAAATGCACAAACAGTAATTTCTCCGCATTGCAAGGTGCAATTCTGAAATTTTTTGCTTTTTCCTGCTCCTCTTAGCATGATAAAGAAGATTCAAAGAGAGTGAGATGCCAGCTCCTTTCATTCAGTCAGTACCTTCAATCATTTCTGGACGTTTTTCAATGGCAAAAATCAATGAATATTGTAAATGCACAAACAGTAATTTCTCCGCATTGCAAGGTGCAATTCTGAAATTTTTTGCTTTTTCCTGCTCCTCTTAGCATGATAAAGAAGATTCAAAGAGAGTGAGATGCCAGCTCCTTTCATTCAGTCAGTAGCTTCAAACATTTCTGGTATATGAATAACATGATGTTTTTCAATGGCAAAAATCAATGAATATTGTAAATGCACAAACAGTAATTTCTCCGCATTGCAAGGTGCAATTCTGAAATTTTTTGCTTTTTCCTGCTCCTCTTAGCATGATAAAGAAGATTCAAAGAGAGTGAGATGCCAGCTCTTTTCATTCAGTCAGTAGCTTCAATCATTTCTGGATGTTTTTCAATGGCAAAAATCAATGAATATTGTAAATGCACAAACAGTAATTTCTCCGCATTGCAAGGTGCAATTCTGAAATTTTTTGCTTTTTCCTGCTCCTCTTAGCATGATAAAGAAGATTCAAAGAGATTGTGATGTCAGCTCCTTTCATTCAGTCAGTAGCTTCAAACATTTCTGGTATATGAATAACATGATGTTTTTCAATGGCAAAAATCAATGAATATTGTAAATGCACAAACAGTAATTTCTCCGCATTGCAAGGTGCAATTCTGAAATTTTTTGCTTTTTCCTGCTCCTCTTAGCATGATAAAGAAGATTCAAAGAGAGTGAGATGCCAGCTCCTTTCATTCAGTCAGTAGCTTCAATCATTTCTGGATGTTTTTCAATGGCAAAAATCAATGAATATTGTAAATGCACAAACTGTAATTTCTCCGCATTGCAAGGTGCAATTCTGAAATTTTTTGCTTTTTCCTGCTCCTCTTAGCATGATAAAGAAGATTCAAAGAGAGTGAGATGCCAGCTCCTTTCATTCAGTCAGTAGCTTCAATCATTTCTGGACGTTTTTCAATGGCAAAAACCAATGAATATTGTAAATGCACAAACAGTAATTTCTCCGCATTGCAAGGTGCAATTCTGAAATTTTTTGCTTTTTCCTGCTCCTCTTAGCATGATAAAGAAGATTCAAAGAGAGTGAGATGCCAGCTCCTTTCATTCAGTCAGTACCTTCAATCATTTCTGGACGTTTTTCAATGGCAAAAATCAATGAATATTGTAAATGCACAAACAGTAATTTCTCCGCATTGCAAGGTGCAATTCTGAAATTTTTTGCTTTTTCCCGCTCCTCTGAGCATGATAAAGAAGATTCAAAGAGAGTGAGGTGCCAGCTCCTTTCATTCAGTCAGTAGCTTCAAACATTTCTGGTATATGAATAACATGTTTTTCAATGGCAAAAATCAATGAATATTGTAAATGCACAAACAGTAATTTCTCCGCATTGCAAGGTGCAATTCTGAAATTTTTTGCTTTTTCCTGCTCCTCTTAGCATGATAAAGAAGATTCAAAGAGAGTGAGATGCCAGCTCCTTTCATTCAGTCAGTAGCTTCAATCATTTCTGGACGTTTTTCAATGGCAAAAATCAATGAATATTGTAAATGCACAAACAGTAATTTCTCCGCATTGCAAGGTGCAATTCTGAAATTTTTTGCTTTTTCCTGCTCCTCTTAGCATGATAAAGAAGATTCAAAGAGAGTGAGATGTCAGCTCCTTTCATTCAGTCAGTAGCTTCAAACATTTCTGGTACATGAATAACATGATGTTTTTCAATGGCAAAAATCAATGAATATTGTAAATGCACAAACAGTAATTTCTCCGCATTGCAAGGTGCAATTCTGAAATTTTTTGCTTTTTCCTGCTCCTCTTAGCATGATAAAGAAGATTCAAAGAGAGTGAGATGCCAGCTCCTTTCATTCAGTCAGTAGCTTCAATCATTTCCTGATGTTTTTCAATGGCAAAAATCAATGAATATTGTAAATGCACAAACAGTAATTTCTCCGCATTGCAAGGTGCAATTCTGAAATTTTTTGC